>NW_028321214.1:0-24523 GCF_062004578.1 Staurois parvus
GAAGGCAGGGAATCCACAGCATCGCTGATCTGCGACGTTGTCAACACAGGTGGAATTCACCCTACCATGTTAGACCGCCTTTACGGCAGCGAGCCATGGCAGCACAGCGTGACACCTGCCGCTTGCTCAGGCCCTTTGAGGAGGCCACGCTATTCGTGAGTCGGCAGGACTATGGGATGAACGACGTCATTCCTCTGTTGCACGTCCTGGAACAAATGCTGTTAACAATGGCTGGTCAGGTGCGGTAGACGTGGCGCACAGATCTCAACGCCACATGACCCCTGTGGGGGCAGGACAGGAAGAAGAGAGGAGGTAGAGGAGGACATTTGTGCTCAGGAATTATTGAGTGAAATGGGTGGTTTTTCCACTCAGCGGACAGGAGTGGAGGAGCAGGAGCATCTGGTAGAGGAGGAGGAGGAGGAGACAGAGGACCCAGACGCACCGTGGCAGTATGCTGTGGAGATGGAGGCAGGGAGTCCCTCGCATTCCTTGGCACAAATGGCCCATAGCATGCTCGGTTGCTTGCGTAGCGACAGCCGAATAATAACCATCAGACAGAGGGATGACTTTTGGCTGTCCACCTTGTTGGACCCTCGCTACCGGTCCAAAATGGTGGCCTTTTCACACCTGCTGAGAGGGAGGCCAAAATTACGTACTATAAAAACCACCTATGTAGTCAGTTTGGTCTCTGCCTTTGTGCGCCAACGTCCATCCTCAGACACTGTGGGCCCTGTGCGCTCGCGTTCCGCTGGCATGGCAGCAGGGGAGGGGTGGGGTGGTAGGAGCAGTGGCAGCTCCACCAGCAGTGGCTGCCTCAGTCTGCAGTCGATGATGAGTAGCTTTCTTCACCAGCGCAGTGAGGAAACTACTAACCAGCCGCAGCAGCAGCAGCAGCATCAGGTGGACCTGGAGCAGGAGCTCAAACAACAGGCTTGGGCCTACTTGGACAGCACCCTGCCAACCGAGGTAGACAATCCCCTTGACTACTGGGCAACGAAACTTGACCTTTGGCCCCAACTAGCTGAATTTGCCCTTGAAAGGCTGTCATGCCCGGCCAGTAGCGTGGCATCGGAGCGCGTGTTTAGTGCGGCAGGAGGTATTGTAACTCCGCGGAGGACACGACTGTCCACCCAAAGTGTGGAGAGACTCACGTTTGTGAAAATGAATCAGGCGTGGATTAGTCTGGATTTCAAACCACCAGTTCCTGACACAACTGACTAAATCCGCCATGAATCATGCCTCAAACATGTGCCACTTTGAGGTCTCCTCACACACTGCTGGTGTGTTGAATTTTTTGACATAGGGTGCTGGCAGATTATGGGCCTCCTATAGCTGCTGCCAGGCCCCTAATCTGCCATAGGCCCCTATATACCGCTTCCTCATGCTGCTGCCAGGTCCAGAGTCTCTCATGGGTCCCTGTACGGCCTCCCATTGCTGCTGTCTCCATCGCCACACTCTGCCATGTGCCACTTTCAGGTCTCCTCACACACTGCTGGTGTGTAGAATTTTTTGACATAGGGTGCTGGCAGATTATGGGCCTCCCATAGCTGCTGCCAGGCCCTAATCTGCCATGGGCCCCTATATACCGCCTCCTCATGCTGCTGCCAGGTCCACAGTGTCTCATGCCATGTGCCACTTTCAGGTCTCCTCACACTGCTGGTGTGTTGAATTTTTTGACATAGGGTGCTGGCAGATTATGGGCCTCCTATAGCTGCTGCCAGGCCCCTAATCTGCCATGGGCCCCTATATACCGCCTCCTCATGCTGCTGCCAAGTCCAGAGTCTCTCATGGGTCCCTGTACGGCCTCCCATTGCTGCTGTCTCCATCGCCACACTCTGCTGCCATGTGCCACTTTCAGGTCTCTTCACACTGCTGGTGTGTTAAATTTTTTGACATAGGGTGCAGGCAGATTACGGGCCTCACATAGCTGCTGCCAGGCCCCTAATCTGCCATGGGCCCCTATATACCGCCTCCTCATGCTGCTGCCAAGTCTAGAGTCTGTCATGGGTCCCTGTACGGCCTCCCATTGCTGCTGTCTCCATCGCCACACTCTGCCATGTGCCACTTTCAGGTCTCTTCACACTGCTGGTGTGTTAAATTTTTTGACATAGGGTGCAGGCAGATTACGGGCCTCACATAGCTGCTGCCAGGCCCCTAATCTGCCATGGGCCCCTATATACCGCCTCCTCATGCTGCTGCCAAGTCTAGAGTCTCTCATGGGTCCCTGTACGGCCTCCCATTGCTGCTGTCTCCATCGCCACACTCTGCCATGTGCCACTTTCAGGTCTCTTCACACTGCTGGTGTGTTTAATTTTTTGACATAGGGTGCAGGCAGATTACGGGCCTCACATAGCTGCTGCCAGGCCCCTAATCTGCCATGGGCCCCTATATACCGCCTCCTCATGCTGCTGCCAAGTCTAGAGTCTGTCATGGGTCCCTGTACGGCCTCCCATTGCTGCTGTCTCCATCGCCACACTCTGCTGCCATGTGCCACTTTCAGGTCTCCTTCACACTGCTGGTGTGTTAAATTTTTTGACATAGGGTGCAGGCAGATTACGGGCCTCACATAGCTGCTGCCAGGCCCCTAATCTGCCATGGGCCCCTATATACCGCCTCCTCATGCTGCTGCCAAGTCTAGAGTCTCTCATGGGTCCCTGTACGGCCTCCCATTGCTGCTGTCTCCATCGCCACACTCTGCCATGTGCCACTTTCAGGTCTCTTCACACTGCTGGTGTGTTTAATTTTTTGACATAGGGTGCAGGCAGATTACGGGCCTCACATAGCTGCTGCCAGGCCCCTAATCTGCCATGGGCCCCTATATACCGCCTCCTCATGCTGCTGCCAAGTCTAGAGTCTGTCATGGGTCCCTGTACGGCCTCCCATTGCTGCTGTCTCCATCGCCACACTCTGCTGCCATGTGCCACTTTCAGGTCTCTTCACACTGCTGGTGTGTTAAATTTTTTGACATAGGGTGCAGGCAGATTACGGGCCTCACATAGCTGCTGCCAGGCCCCTAATCTGCCATGGGCCCCTATATACCGCCTCCTCATGCTGCTGCCAAGTCTAGAGTCTGTCATGGGTCCCTGTACGGCCTCCCATTGCTGCTGTCTCCATCGCCACACTCTGCCATGTGCCACTTTCAGGTCTCTTCACACTGCTGGTGTGTTTAATTTTTTGACATAGGGTGCAGGCAGATTACGGGCCTCACATAGCTGCTGCCAGGCCCCTAATCTGCCATGGGCCCCTATATACCGCCTCCTCATGCTGCTGCCAAGTCTAGAGTCTGTCATGGGTCCCTGTACGGCCTCCCATTGCTGCTGTCTCCATCGCCACACTCTGCTGCCATGTGCCACTTTCAGGTCTCTTCACACTGCTGGTGTGTTAAATTTTTTGACATAGGGTGCAGGCAGATTACGGGCCTCACATAGCTGCTGCCAGGCCCTAATCTGCCATGGGCCCCTATATACCGCCTCCTCATGCTGCTGCCAAGTCCAGAGTCTCTCATGGGTCCCTGTACGGCCTCCCATTGCTGCTGTCTCCATCGCCACACTCTGCTGCCATGTGCCACTTTCAGGTCTCTTCACACTGCTGGTGTGTTTAATTTTTTGACATAGGGTGCAGGCAGATTACGGGCCTCACATAGCTGCTGCCAGGCCCCTAATCTGCCATGGGCCCCTATATAACGCCTCCTCATGCTGCTGCCAAGTCTAGAGTCTGTCATGGGTCCCTGTACGGCCTCCCATTGCTGCTGTCTCCATCGCCACACTCTGCCATGTGCCACTTTCAGGTCTCTTCACACTGCTGGTGTGTTAAATTTTTTGACATAGGGTGCAGGCAGATTACGGGCCTCACATAGCTGCTGCCAGGCCCCTAATCTGCCATGGGCCCCTATATACCGCCTCCTCATGCTGCTGCCAAGTCTAGAGTCTCTCATGGGTCCCTGTACGGCCTCCCATTGCTGCTGTCTCCATCGCCACACTCTGCCATGTGCCACTTTCAGGTCTCTTCACACTGCTGGTGTGTTTAATTTTTTGACATAGGGTGCAGGCAGATTACGGGCCTCACATAGCTGCTGCCAGGCCCCTAATCTGCCATGGGCCCCTATATACCGCCTCCTCATGCTGCTGCCAAGTCTAGAGTCTGTCATGGGTCCCTGTACGGCCTCCCATTGCTGCTGTCTCCATCGCCACACTCTGCTGCCATGTGCCACTTTCAGGTCTCTTCACACTGCTGGTGTGTTAAATTTTTTGACATAGGGTGCAGGCAGATTACGGGCCTCACATAGCTGCTGCCAGGCCCCTAATCTGCCATGGGCCCCTATATACCGCCTCCTCATGCTGCTGCCAAGTCCAGAGTCTCTCATGGGTCCCTGTACGGCCTCCCATTGCTGCTGTCTCCATCGCCACACTCTGCTGCCATGTGCCACTTTCAGGTCTCTTCACACTGCTGGTGTGTTAAATTTTTTGACATAGGGTGCAGGCAGATTACGGGCCTCACATAGCTGCTGCCAGGCCCCTAATCTGCCATGGGCCCCTATATACCGCCTCCTCATGCTGCTGCCAAGTCCAGAGTCTGTCATGGGTCCCTGTACGGCCTCCCATTGCTGCTGTCTCCATCGCCACACTCTGCTGCCATGTGCCACTTTCAGGTCTCTTCACACTGCTGGTGTGTTAAATTTTTTGACATAGGGTGCAGGCAGATTACGGGCCTCACATAGCTGCTGCCAGGCCCCTAATCTGCCATGGGCCCCTATATACCGCCTCCTCATGCTGCTGCCAAGTCCAGAGTCTCTCATGGGTCCCTGTACGGCCTCCCATTGCTGCTGTCTCCATCGCCACACTCTGCTGCCATGTGCCACTTTCAGGTCTCTTCACACTGCTGGTGTGTTAAATTTTTTGACATAGGGTGCAGGCAGATTACGGGCCTCACATAGCTGCTGCCAGGCCCCTAATCTGCCATGGGCCCCTATATACCGCCTCCTCATGCTGCTGCCAAGTCCAGAGTCTGTCATGGGTCCCTGTACGGCCTCCCATTGCTGCTGTCTCCATCGCCACACTCTGCTGCCATGTGCCACTTTCAGGTCTCTTCACACTGCTGGTGTGTTAAATTTTTTGACATAGGGTGCAGGCAGATTACGGGCCTCACATAGCTGCTGCCAGGCCCCTAATCTGCCATGGGCCCCTATATACCGCCTCCTCATGCTGCTGCCAAGTCCAGAGTCTGTCATGGGTCCCTGTACGGCCTCCCATTGCTGCTGTCTCCATCGCCACACTCTGCTGCCATGTGCCACTTTCAGGTCTCTTCACACTGCTGGTGTGTTAAATTTTTTGACATAGGGTGCAGGCAGATTACGGGCCTCACATAGCTGCTGCCAGGCCCCTAATCTGCCATGGGCCCCTATATACCGCCTCCTCATGCTGCTGCCAAGTCTAGAGTCTCTCATGGGTCCCTGTACGGCCTCCCATTGCTGCTGTCTCCATCGCCACACTCTGCCATGTGCCACTTTCAGGTCTCTTCACACTGCTGGTGTGTTTAATTTTTTGACATAGGGTGCAGGCAGATTACGGGCCTCACATAGCTGCTGCCAGGCCCCTAATCTGCCATGGGCCCCTATATACCGCCTCCTCATGCTGCTGCCAAGTCTAGAGTCTGTCATGGGTCCCTGTACGGCCTCCCATTGCTGCTGTCTCCATCGCCACACTCTGCCATGTGCCACTTTCAGGTCTCTTCACACTGCTGGTGTGTTTAATTTTTTGACATAGGGTGCAGGCAGATTACGGGCCTCACATAGCTGCTGCCAGGCCCCTAATCTGCCATGGGCCCCTATATACCGCCTCCTCATGCTGCTGCCAAGTCCAGAGTCTCTCATGGGTCCCTGTACGGCCTCCCATTGCTGCTGTCTCCATCGCCACACTCTGCTGCCATGTGCCACTTTCAGGTCTCTTCACACTGCTGGTGTGTTAAATTTTTTGACATAGGGTGCAGGCAGATTACGGGCCTCACATAGCTGCTGCCAGGCCCCTAATCTGCCATGGGCCCCTATATACCGCCTCCTCATGCTGCTGCCAAGTCTAGAGTCTCTCATGGGTCCCTGTACGGCCTCCCATTGCTGCTGTCTCCATCGCCACACTCTGCTGCCATGTGCCACTTTCAGGTCTCTTCACACTGCTGGTGTGTTAAATTTTTTGACATAGGGTGCAGGCAGATTACGGGCCTCACATAGCTGCTGCCAGGCCCCTAATCTGCCATGGGCCCCTATATACCGCCTCCTCATGCTGCTGCCAAGTCCAGAGTCTCTCATGGGTCCCTGTACGGCCTCCCATTGCTGCTGTCTCCATCGCCACACTCTGCTGCCATGTGCCACTTTCAGGTCTCTTCACACTGCTGGTGTGTTAAATTTTTTGACATAGGGTGCTGGCAGATTACGGGCCTCCCATTGCTGCTGCCAGACATGTAATCTGCCATGGGCCCCCGTACCGACTCCTCATGCTGTGACGTTGCAACAAGGTGTAATTCAACCCTACATATGTTAGACCGCCTTTACGAACAGCTAAAGGCCATCACAGATTTCCTGATGTTAAAAGCGGATAAAGGTACTCCCTGTGTAACTTAGATGTCAGCCATTGTCAGCTCATGTGTGACACCTGCGCTTGCTCAGGCCCTTTGAGGAGGCCACGCTATTCGTGAGTCGGCAGGACTATGGGATGAATGAGGTCAAATCGGCCATGGGCCCCCGTACCGCCTGTTCACGCTGATGCTGGTCCCACAGTGTGACCTGGGTCCCTGTACGGCCTCCCATTGCTTCCACTCTGCCATGTGCCACTTTGAAATCTCCTCACACTCCTGCGGTTGTCCATTTTGTCATAGGTTGCTGGCAGATTACAGGCCTTCCATAGGTGCCACCAAGCCCCATATCGGCCATGGGCCCCCGTACCGCCTGGTCACGCTGCTGCTGGGCCCACAGTGTGACCTGGGTCCCTGTACCGCCTCCCATTGCTCCCACTCTGCCATGTGCCACTTTCAGGTCTCCTCACGCTCCTGCTGGTTTCCATTTTGTCATAGGTTGCTGTATGGCCTCCCATTGCTGCTGCCTCCACCGCCACACTGTGGCTCCAAACACTGGTTTTGGCCCCGTGACTGGCCAAAGGAGTGAAGTGTGCAGTGATTCTAAGATCGACGGCACTCATCTGCATGTCATACTGACAGACAGTATTATTTCTCTTCCCCAGCAGACTCCAAGGGCATTTAAATTAAAGGTACAGTGTTCTGCACTAATATTAAGTCTCTCTGAAGCCTAGAAACACCCTTTTTTAAGTTAAATTCACAGCGAATTTATTCGACTCGAATCGAATATTGTCCACGAATTCGCCGAATCAGTCGAATCGAATTTTTCATTTCTTCGCTCATCTCTAACTGACACCAATGATGGGGCACTATTCCTCCTACTGACACCAATGATGGGGCACTATACCTCCCACTGATACCAATGATGGGGCACTATTCCTCCTAATGACACCAATGACTGGGCACTATGCCTCCCACTGATACCAATGATGGGGCACTATTCCTCCCACTGACACCAATGATGGGGCACTATTCCTCCCACTGACACCAATGATGGGGCACTATTCCTCCCACTGATACCAATGATAGGGCACTATTCCCCCCACTGACACCAATGATGGGGCACCATTCCACCCACTAATACCAATGATGGGACACTATTCCCCCCCACTGACACCAACGATGGGGCACTATACCTCCCACTGATACCAATGATGGGGGACTATTCCTCCCAATAAAACCAATGATGGGGCACTATTCCTCCTACTGACACCAATGATGGGGGACTCTTCCTCCCAATAATACCAAGGATGGGGCACTATTCCTCCCACCAATACCAATGATGGGACACCATTCCTCCCACTGACACCAATGATGGGGCAATATTCCTCCCACTAATACCAATGATGGGGCCATTGGTTGTAGTAAACACCCTTAGAAGTAGGGGACATGTCTTCTCTCGGTCTACCGGCTTCTTTCTTGATCTCCTCCTGCGTCACCCGGGACTCCACCGCCATCTTCTCCAGTTTCCAAACTACACAGAGGCCACCCCATTCAGGAACCTGTCCACACCGACCCGCTTCGGGCGGCTTTCCTCTATGACTGCACTACCTAGGAATGATGAAAAGGACCCCAGGGGCCCTTCAAAGTTTCTTGCTCTGGATCCCTGAAGGTTCTAGTTATGCCTCTGTTTTATAGCTTTACAAGTGGTCGCTCTGCCGAAAATCCAGTGAGCGCCTAACTTCCCGCTTGGGCTGACAGCACAGCGCCTCTGCTGCATTGAAATCCCAGCCCCGCCTGCATAGACTACAGAACTGCACCTATTCCTCGCCGCTCTTTGTACCTCTCTAATGCATAGACACTGCCCGGGCTCCGAAGAGCCTGCCAATTTACAGCATGTAGAGAAAGGGCTCTTGGGAGACGTAGTTCTGGGGGCACCCCTTCGTCAGAGGATTAAGTGAGGTTTTGAACATTTTGAGTTCCTCTTGAATTACTGCCATATATATTTGATACTCTCACAGACCCCCCCCCCCCCCCACCTTATGACCTCGTTACATATACAATAGATAAAGAAGGAAGGAAGAGTAGAGTACCTTCTGGGAAGGAGAGACAGGAGAAGAAGAAGGAGATTCAGCAAAGGGTTCAGTCACCCCTACATCCAGCGAGCTCTGAATTCAACACAAAATCACATTATTCACCTTATAACACACAAGAAAAATACTTGTCTCAATGGGGGGGGGTTTACTAAAACCAGCCCACTCAGAATCCGGTGCAGCTGTGCTTGGTAGCCAATCGGCTTCTAACTTCAGATTGTTAAGTTTTGACAATAAAACCTGGAAGCTGATTGGTTTCTCTGGAGTACTGCACCAGATTTTGCACCCTTCGATTTCAGTAAATCTCCCCCCAATGTGTCAGCTTAGAGTAATTTTATTATTTCTCTAAATTAACTTAAAAGGATCTACCGTATGTAAAAAAAAACAAAAAAAAATTAGCTGTGCAGATGTCCTTCGCATTCGCACAAGCCGTATTTTTTGTCATATGATTATCTCCTCTATTCAGCAGCTCCATCTAGTGGTCATAATGGGGTATTGTATATTTCAGGAAAATACTGCATTATGGTCACTAGATGGCGCTGATGGTCACATGAGATATTACAAACAATATGGTCATCATTCATGGTGCCCGTGCTTAAGGCATCCACACAGTGAATTCATTGATACATAGACCCCCCCCATGTGGATATAGTCAAAATGTTTTGTTTTGGTTCAAGTAAGGAAGAGGTGAAGGCTTAGTCCACCTTTGGGAATAAAACTAGTAAGTGATCTTCATGATTATTGTGCATTTCCTACATTGAAGCCTGCAGAGCTTTGCATCCGAGATCAGTGCGTTGGGGGTGCAATGAAGAGGTTCCTTCAATGCCTTCCCCAGCCTCAGATCTGTATGGAGGTGGCAGACAGGATGTGTAGCATATCAATGGAAACAATCCCAGACCTGAATGGTGGAGCCACGCACACAGAAGGAAGAAGGAGGGGCTGGTTTGGGGGTGGGTGGGGGGATTGGGGAACATGACCATGCTTCATGTTACCCTATATGAGGGTGTAACATGAAATATGGTCTAAATGTGGATGAAACCTTTGAAAGTCCTACTAGGTTCTTTTTTGCTGTCCATGTTTTGCTGTGGAGACATTCCTTCACTTCCTGTCCTTAAGATGCAAAAGGAAACGGAAGGAGAGCTTAATAGAGTAAGGGACATTTCCATCTAAGATAGTTGCCTCTACAGCATTTGGAAGGTTTACCCTAGTGACAACTCTAAAATTTGGCATTTCCCCTCACCTACTCGGGATGATTTACTAAGAGAGTTGAGAATCTTCTACCACAGAGTAGAGTGAGTAGACCAGCCTCTGAGGAAATTTAACTAAGGTTCATACCATTTTAATGGTGGGGGTGGGTAGGTGGGTTGTCAATGGAACATCTGTCCCCATGGGAAGGTTTACTCTTGTGACAAATCTAGATTTTGGGATTTCCCCACAACTATGGGGGCAAATTTACTGAAGGAGTTGAGAACTTTCTAGCACAGAGTAGAATGAGTAGACTAGCCCCCGCAGAACTGTAGCAAGGAGAATACCATTTTAGTTGTTTGCCACCGGAACATCTGTTCCCATTGGAAGGTTTACTGTTGTGGCAAATCTAGATTTTGGGCCTTCCCACACCTACTTGGGCAAATTTACTAAAGAAGTTGAGAACTTTTTAGCACAGAAAAGAATGAGTAGACCAGCCCCCCGCAGAACTATGGCAAGGAGAATACCATTTTAGTTGTTTGTCACTGGAATATCTGTCCCCATTGGAAGGTTTACCCTTGTGACAACTCTAGATTTTGGGATTTCCCCACAACTACTTTGGCGAATTAACTAAAGGAGTTGAGAACTTTCTAGCACAGAGTAGAATGAGTAGACTAGCTCCTGCAGAACTGTAGCAAGGAGAATACCAATTTAATTGTTTGTCACTGGAACATCTATCCCCACTGGAAGGTTTACTCTTGTGACAACTCTAAAGTTTGGGATTTCCCTTCACCTTGGGCTGATTTACTAAAGGTTTTGAGAACCTTCTACCAAAGAGAATCAGTAGATCAACCCCTAAGTAAGGATCATACCATTTTGGTGGTGTAGGTGGATGGGTGGTTTGTAAGTGGAATATCTGTCCCCATTAGAAGGTTAACCCTTGTGACAACTATAAAGTTTTGGATTTCCCCTCTCTTACGTGGGCTGATTTACTGAGGGTCATACCATTTTGGTGGTGGTCTATTAATTATGTCACAGTAAGTGCCTCTTTCCAATATTGTGAAAAATGGTTCTGAATGAAGAGTAGAATTTGTGTGTTCTAAAAGGTTTACCTTTGTGACAACTCTAAAGTTCCAGATTTACCCTCAATTACTGAGGATGATTAACTAAAAGAAATGATAATCTTCTGCCAGAGAGTAGAATGAGTAGACCAGTCCCCATAGAATTAAAGCAAGGAGCATACCATTTTAGTTTGTCACTGGAACATCTATCCCTACTAGAAGGTTTACGCTTGTGACAACTCTAAAGTTTGGGATTTCTCTTCACCTAATTGGGCTGGTTTACTAAAGGTTTTGAGAACCTTCTACCAAAGAGAATTAGTAGACAAACCCCTGAGGGACTTTAAGTAAGGGTCATACCATTTTGGTGGTGGGGGTGGGTAGGTGGTTTGTCACTGAAATTTCTGTCCCCATTAGAAGGTTTACCTTTGTGACAACTCTGAAGTTCCAGATTTCCCCTCACCTACTTGGGCAGATTTACTAAGGGTCATACCATTTTGGTGGTGGTGGGGTCTACTAATTATTTCACAGTAAGTGCCTCTTTCCAATAATGTGAAAAATGGTTCCGAATGAAGAGTAGAATTTTTGTATTCTAAGAGGTTTACCTTTGTGACAACTCTAAAGTTCCAGATTTTTCCTCACTTACTTAGGACAATTAACTAAAAGAATTGAGAATCTTCTGACAGAGAGTAGAATGAGTACACCAGTCCCCATGGACTTAAAGCAAGGAGCATACAATTTTAGTTTTCGGTCACCGGAACATCTATCCCCACTGGAAGGTTTACGCTTGTGACAACTCTAAAGTTTGGGATTTCCCTTCACCTACTTGGGCTGATTTATTAAAGGTTTTGAGAACCTTCTACCAAAGAGAATCAGTAGACCAACCCCTGAGGGACTTAAAGTAAGGGTCATACCATTTTGGTGGTGGGGGTGGGTGGGTGGTTTGTCAGTGGAATATCTGTCCCCATTAGAAGGTTTACCCTTGTGACAACTCTAAAGTTTCGGATTTCCCCTCACCTACTTGGGCTGATTTACTAAGGGTCATACCATTTTGGTGGTGGTGGGGTCTACTAATTATTTCACAGTAAGTGCCTCTTTCCAATAATGTGAAAAATGGTTCCGAATGAAGAGTAGAATTTGTGTGTTCTAAAAGGTTTACCCTTGTGGCAACTCTAAAGTTTGGGATTTCCCTTCACCTACTTCGGCTGCTTTACTAAAGGTTTTGAGAACCTTCTACCAAAGAGAATCAGTAGTCCAACCCCTGAGGGACTTAAAGTAAGGGTCATACCATTTTGGTGGTGGAGGTGGGTGGGTGGTTTGTCAGTGAAATATCTGTCCCCATTAGAAACTCTGAAGTTTCGGATTTCCCCTCACCTACTTGGGCTGATTTACTAAAGGTTTTGAGAACCTTCTACCAAAGAGAATCAGTAGACCAACCCCTGAGGGACTTAAAGTAAGGGTCATACCATTTTGGTGGTGGAGGTGGGTGGGTGGTTTGTCAGTGAAATATCTGTCCCCATTAGAAACTCTGAAGTTTCGGATTTCCCCTCACCTACTTGGGCTGATTTACTAAAGGTTTTGAGAACCTTCTACCAAAGAGAATCAGTAGACCAACCCCTGAGGGACTTTAAGTAAGGGTCATACCATTTTGGTGGTGGAGGTGGGTGGGTGGTTTGTCAGTGGAACATCTGTCCCCATTAGAAGGTTTACCCTTGTGACAACTCTAAAGTTACGGATTTCCCCTCACCGACTTGGGCTGATTTACTAAGGGTCATACCATTTTGGTGGTGGTGGGGTCTACTAATTATTTCACAGTAAGTGCCTCTTTCCAATAATGTGAAAAATGGTTCCGAATGAAGAGTAGAATTTGTGTGTTCTAAAAGGTTTACCCTTGTGACAACTCTAAAGTTTGGGTTTTCCCTTCACCTACTTCGGCTGCTTTACTAAAGGTTTTGAGAACCTTCTACCAAAGAGAATCAGTAGTCCAACCCCTGAGGGACTTAAAGTAAGGGTCATACCATTTTGGTGGTGGAGGTGGGTGGGTGGTTTGTCAGTGAAATATCTGTCCCCATTAGAAACTCTGAAGTTTCGGATTTCCCCTCACCTACTTGGGCTGATTTACTAAAGGTTTTGAGAACCTTCTACCAAAGAGAATCAGTAGACCAACCCCTGAGGGACTTAAAGTAAGGGTCATACCATTTTGGTGGTGGAGGTGGGTGGGTGGTTTGTCAGTGAAATATCTGTCCCCATTAGAAGGTTTACCCTTGTGACAACTCTAACGTTTTGGATTTCCCCTCACCTACTTGGGCTGATTTACTAAGGGTCATACCACTTTTGTGGTGGTGATGAAGAGTAGAACTTTTGTTTTCTAAAAGTTTTATGTAATGGCCGTCGTCATTTTTTAAGCCAGTAATTGTCATGTGTTGCGGCTGATTTCTGCTGCTTACCAGCTCTGAGGATCTCGTTCTACTTTTGTGATCGCTCATATAAAGGCAGACAAGGACTTCTGCCACAGCTCCTACTCGGCTGGACACGTTCCCTACCGTCGCCTATTTGGCAGAAAGAACACAGAGGAACAGAGGAAAAGATAACAGACTTAATAGATTGTTGCAGCAAGAAAAGAAATGTCTCAGATTAGTTATAGAATATTAATATAGAAGCTACAGAAGGTTAATGAAAGCCAAGCTATCTCTGAAAACAGCACAAAAAAGGAGACGTCTGTGGCAACCGGGTCATCAAGAGACCAACTGAAGCTGTTTCAAGATAAAATTCAGCTGGAAGGAAAGATAATTCTGAAAATATAGTCATATAAAGATGAATGAATGTTTCTAATTAGCCCCAAAATATTACATTGTATTCTCACAGCAAAACCTTTATTTTAGGCTGGATGTTAACCCCTAGACGCCGAGCGCACCCAAATAGGTGGTCTCTCGGCATCTGGGCCTTGGCCGCATATGTGCGTATCATTTGAAAATACATGTGCTGAGAGCGTGTGCCCTGCATATTTGTCCGTGTCTCACGGAAAGGTCCCGATCTCCCCTTGCGATTGGGACCTTTTCCGATCATGTGACTGCCGTGACAGCGAATCACGGCGGTCACATGACCCTAAAACCCTGCCCCGCCTCCTAGCTTCTGAAACTCTTAAAGGGCCGGGAGGTGACCGCGCAAAGGGGTTAATAAAGGTGACTCTGAAATAACAGAGAGAGCACTAGATAGTCGTTCTAAGAGTCCATAATCTTTTATTGTTTATAAATTTGAGACAAGAGGAAGATAAAAAAAAACCCAACGCATTTCGAGGACCAACCAACCCCCCTTCATCAAGGCTTGAATGAGAAATGACAAATCTTCCTGTAGGACATTTTGTACTATGTCAGGGAGGGGGCATTAGTAGCCACAGTGGATGTACGTTTAACATGCTTGGGTTTGTTTGAACAGGAATCCGAATGATGACATGTTCCTGTCCATAAATGGTCAATGATGCCATCCAGGAGACCCCACCCCTTTGATTATATCAGCTGTCATTCATGGGACCTGTCATTCAGAGGGAGTGAAGTGACTGGACAAGATGTGTCGGGGCCCAGCATTTTTTTTTTTCTTCTGGGTGTGTCGGTGGCTTCACATCGCATTGTGATTGATGTGGTCTACATTGCTAGGCGATGGTGATGCACATTGTGGGACATTTTTTTTTTTTTTTTAAGAATGTCCTTTTTCAAAACGGTGTCTGTTTTTTTGTGGGAGGAGGATACGTTCTAGGAGGGGGGATTTGGGGTGATTTGTGCTGGGAGGGGGAATTGGGAGGAAGATTAGTGTTGGGGGGGGGATTTGTGCTGGGAGGAGGGAATTTGTACCAGGAGAGGAAATCATAGGGAGGATTAGTGCCAGGAGAGGAAATTAGGGGGATGATTAGTGCCAGAAGGGGGGATTTGTGCTGGTAGGTGGGAATTTGTGCTAGGAGGGGAAATTGGGGGGGAGGATTAGTGCCCGGGGGGGGATTTGTGCTGGGAGGAGGGAAATTGTGCTAGGAGAGGAGATTGGGGGGAGGATTAGTTCCTGTGGGAGGGGGATTTTGGGGGGAATTTGTGCTAGGATGGGAAATTGGGGGGAGGATTAGTGCCAGGAAGGGGAATTTTGGGGGAATTTGTGCTAGGAGAGGAAATTGGGGGGAGAATTAGTTCCTGTGGGGGGAAGATTTGTGCTGGGAGGAGGGAATTTGTGCTAGGAGAGGAAATTGGGGGGAGAATTAGTGCCAGGAGGGGAATTTGGGTGAATTTGTGCTGGGAGTGGGGGAATTTGTGCTAGGAGGGGAAATTGGGGGGATGGTTAGTGCCAGGAGGGGGGGATTTGTGCTGGGAGTGAGGAATGTGTGCTAAGAGGAAATTGGGGGGAGAATTAGTGCCAGGAGGGGGGATTTGTGCTGAGGGGGGGATTGGTACTAGGAGGGGAAATTGGGGGGAGGGTTAGTGCCAGGAGGGGGATTTTGGGGGGATTTGTGCTGGGAGGGGGGAATTTGTGCTAGGAGGGGAAATTGGGGGGAGGATTAGTGAGGGGGAGATTTGGGGGGATTTGTGCTGGGAGGAAGGAATTTGGGGGGATTTGTGCTGGGAGGAGGGAATTTGGGGGGATTTGTGCTGGGAGTGAAGAATTTGTGCTAGGAGAGGAAATTGGGGGGAGGATTAGTGCCAGGAGGGGGGGGGGGATTTGAACCTCTGATGCAAGCAGTGAGAGGAGTTATGCAATTATTAAAATGCTTTGATGGGTGGATGTCAGTCTGGAGGAGTGGGCGTTCCTAGGCAGGCTCTATTTGCATAGTAACACCCACATGTGATGTTGCACCCTGCTGGGCTCCTCCCACAACCCTGCTCTATCCTTGTGCAGGTGACTGGTTTATCTCAACCCCCTCCTGTAGTTTTCTACAGGCTGCCTATAGTGGGTGGGGCCTGTTGGGTCCCTCCCACAGCCTTGCTCTTTCTCCTTGTGCCCGGTGACTGGTCTTGTCTCCACCCCCTCCTGTATTTTCTACATGCTGCCTATAGTGGGAGGGGCCTGTTGGGTCCCTCCCACAGCCCTGCTCTTTCTCCTTGTGCCCGGTGACTGGTCTTGTCTCCGCCCCCTCCTGTATTTTCTACAGGCTGCCTATAGTGGGTGGGGCCTGCTGGCTCCTCTCTGCACAAGCTATAAACAGCACGGCGATGATGTCACCGCTACTTTTACAAACTAATATCTGGGTTTGCAATGGCATTTGTGTGGATTTATGGAAGTTTATGTGGCCTGAGTTCAGCTTTAATATACGATCAGAGGGCTGTAGCGGAATTCTCTTTATTTTTGGAGATCACACTGGAGTCTTTTTTATAGGACTGTCATGTTGGTGGAACATCCGCGCTCCCCGCATTGATGGCACGCCGTTATATAAAGTGTTTTCTTTTCCCGTCCAGCCCTCGGCACAGCGCTGTCTGGTCATACGGCCTGGCTGAGCATCAAAGGCCCTGCCGGGGCACCCCCTGTGCCTGGAGGGAGCCCCCCCCCACCCCGCCTCTCACATCAGATCGGCTTGTTTTTCTTTTTCTTTCTTTTTTGTGATAATACATTTAAAGGGCGACTCTCAGCCATGGAAGTGAAGAGACTCGCCGTCCCCGCTAGAAACATTGTCCAGGTTGAAGGCTCACTTCACACCTACGCGGTTTCCTGTTGCGTTTTGCAGAAACGCACAGCAGTCCATTTAACACGATTTCCTATGGGACGCGTTCACATCTCCACGTTTTCACCCCGCTGCGTTTTTGGGAAAGGGTCAGTGACTTTTTTTTTTAAACGCAAAAAAGTTTTTGCTTCTATAGACTTCAATGGAGATGCTGCAGAAAAGCATGTAGTGCGTTTTTGATGCATTTTGACGCTTTTTGAGTTTTAATCTGCCCAGTAGTTGGAAAAAAAACTAAAAATGCGTCAAAAACGCATGTGCAACAACGCGAAAGGCAGCGCAAAAAGCACTGCAGAAATGGATCAAACTGGTGTGACCTGGTCTGAGTATTTTGATACATTTTTGTTACATTTCTATCGATTTTTCAGAAAGTTGCATCAAAGAGAAGCTGAATGTTTTCAATGGACCCATTTAAGGGCTTGTTCACACTGATCCTGGTTGATGCCTGAACAAAGATGGTGCCGTCCTCCTGCAAAGACAGGCAGATGAAGGCATTGTCAGGGGGTGCAGGGGGGGGGCGAGAATGCGGGGGAACGTAGTTCCGGCATCTCTAGCACTGAATGCGGTAATGGCAAAGGGGGCTGGGGAGTGCTGGAGGGTCTACTGATGTTGATTTCTGGTGATCTATTGTAGCTGGGGTGTAGTGCTAATGGGGGGGTTGTCTGTTGTTGTTGAGGGATCTATTGTTGCTAGTGGGGGATAAATTGTTGATCTTGGGTTCCTATATTGATGGAAGGATCTACTGTTGGGGGGGGGGTCTATTAATGCTGGCGTGTGGGGTATCTATTGTTCTGGGGTTCTTATATTGTTGGAAGGATCTACTGTTGAGGGGGGGGGGGTCTATGTATGCTGGCTGGTGGGGTATCTATTGTTGTTCTGGGGTTCTTATATTGTTGGAAGGATCTACTGTTGGGGGGATCTATGATGCTGGCTGCTGGGATATCTATTGTTGTCCTTGAGTGCTTATATTGTTGGGGAATCTACTGTTGAGGGGGGTCTATTAATGCTGGCTGCTGGGGTATCTATTGTTGCTCTGGAGTTCTTATGTTGTCAGGGGATCTACTGTTGGGGGGGTCTATTGATGGTGGTTTCTGGGCTGCTGTTGCTCTGGGGTTCTTATATTGTTGGGGAGATCTATTGTTGAGGGGGGTCTATTGATGCTGGCTGCTGGGGGATCTATTGCTGCCCGCAGGGGTCTATTGTTGCTAAGACATATCTATTGTTTTTTGGAGAGAGTTTTTTGTTGCTGGAAAGGACAGTGCTCAGAGGCAGGTCAGGGGTGGAGCCAAGGGACAGTTCTCAGAGGTAGGTCAGAGGCAGAGACAAGGGACAGTTCTCAGAGGTAGGTCAGGGGCGGAGACAATGGACGGTGCTCAGAGGTAGGTCAGTGGGGAGACAAGGGACGGTTCTCAGAGGTAGGTCAGAGGCGGAGACAAGGGACGGTTCTCAGAGGTAGGTCAGAGGCGGAGACAAGGGACGGTTCTCAGAGGTAGGTCAGAGGCGGAGACAAGGGACGGTTCTCAGAGGTAGGTCAGAGGTGGAGACAAGGGATGGTGTTCAGAGGTAACTCAGGGGTGGAGACAAGGGACAGTGCTCGGAGGTAGGTCAGGGGCGGAGACAAGGGACAGTGCTAAGAGGTAGGTCAGGAGTGGAGACAAGGGACAGTGCTCGGAAGTACGTCAGGGTTCTCAGAGGTAGGTCAGAGGCGGAGACATGGGACAGTGCTCAGGGGTAGGTCAGGGGTGGAGACAAGGGACAGTGCTCAGAGGTAGGTCAGAGGCGGAGACAAGGAACAGTGCTCAGAGGTAGGTCAGAGGCGGAGACAAGGAACAGTGCTCAGAGGTAGGTCAGAGGCGGAGACAAGGAACAGTGCTCAGAGGTAGGTCAGAGGCGGAGACAAGGAATAGTGCTCAGAGGTAGGTCAGAGGCGGAGACAAGGGACAGTGCTCAGAGGTAGGTCAGGGGCGAAGACAAGGGATGGTGTTCAGAGGTAACTCAGGGGTGGAGACAAGGGATGGTGCTCAGGGGTAGGTCAGGGGCGAAGACAAGGGATGGTGTTCAGAGGTAACTCAGGGGTGGAGACAAGGGATGGTGCTCAGGGGTAGGTCAGGGGCGGAGACAAGGGACAGTGCTCAGAGGTAGGTCACAGGCGGAGACAAGGGACGGTGCTCACAGATAGGTCAGGGGTGGAGACAAAGGGTGACTCAGGTGAGATTGCAATACCTGCACCCATTTTTTGAGAAAAAAAGTCCCTGATTGCACGGATTCATTACTGGGCGTGAAGAAATAAATCCTGGGCGGGTTTTTATAGGCAATGTCCGGGTGCAGAGAGGAGGAACTGATAGAAAGTGACTGAAGTTTCTAAATGTCCTCAGTGAGAGATTTCCATATCTGATTGGTTCAGGAAGTGCAGCAGGCAGTTGGAGGAAGGTCACGTTTCCTGATTCAACAGTCAGATATCTACCAGTCTATGTAAACTGTACAGAGAACCCGCGATGATATCGACTCAGCAACATTCTACTGCACTCTATACAACATACAGAAATACTAAGAATAAATCTAACACTAAATATAAATAAAAATAAATATAACACGTAATATAATTATAAATAAAAATAAATAAAATATACATCTATATATACACATCGAAATAAATATATATAAAATATACATCTAAATAAATATAAATATATATATATATAAATAAACATCAAAATAAATATATATATAAAAATATACATCTAAATTTATTTATTTATTTTATCGAGTTTATATAGCGCCAAAGGGTTTGCTCAGCGCTGTACAATAGAGGGGGGGACAATACATGAAACAGTACAGTAACAACAAACAGCACACGAGGGGTTAGAGGGCCCTACTCTTTCGAGCTTACAATCTAGGAGGGAGGGGGTAGAGGTACAGGAGGAAATGGCTGTGGGGGATGGAGTGGTAGGAGGAGGGAAGGGCAGCGGCTGTTAGGTGAGGGTGGGGTAGGCTTCCCTGAAGAGATGGGTTTTCAGGGAGCGCCTGAAGGTGAGGAGGGAAGGTGACAGTCTGATGGATTGGGGTAGTGAGTTCCAGAGGATGGGGGAGGACCTGGAGAAGTCTTGCAGTCGTGCGTGGGAGGAGGAGACCAGGGAGCAAGATAGAAGGAGGTCCTGTGAAGAGCAAAGGGTGCGGGTAGGGTGGTACCGGGGAATCAGGTTGGTGAGGTAGTCAGGGGCAGTGTTGTGAATGGCCTTATAGGTCAGAGTGAGCAGTTTGAATTTAATGCGTTGGGCAATGGGGAGCCAGTGGAGGGATTGGCAGAGGGGGGTGGGAGAGGTGGAGCGGTTGGTGAGGTGGATGAGTCTGGCCGCTGAGTTCAGGATGGTCTGAAGCGGGGATAGCCTGCACTGGGGTAGGCCGTTGAGGAGGGAGTTGCAGTAGTCAAGGCGTGAGATAATCAGGGAGTGTACGAGTAGTTTAGTGGTGTCTGGGGTGAGGAAGGAGCGTATCTTGGCGATGTTCCGGAGGTGGAGTCTGCATGTGTTTGTAAGTGATTTGACATGAGGTTGAAAGGAGAGGTTTGAGTCCAGAATGACGCCAAGGACTTTGGCTTGCGGGGCGGGATTGATGGTGGTGTTGTTGGTAGTGATGGAAAGGATGGGGGGGGGCGCGGGCAGGGGGAAAGACGAGGAGTTTGGTTTTGGAGAGATTGAGCTTGAGGAAATGGAGCGACATCCAGTCAGAGATGTCGTTTAGGAGGTGAGTGATGCGGGCGGAGAATGTGGGGGTGAGGTGAGGGGTATAGAGGTAGATTTGAGTATCATCAGCGTAGAGGTGGTAATTGAAGCCGTGGGAGTGTATGAGTTTGCCAAGGGAGGAGGTGTAGATGGAGAAGAGAAGGGGTCCAAGGACAGAGCCCTGGGGGACCCCAACAGAGAGGGGGAGGGAAGGGGAGGTGGCACCGTTGTAGGAAACGCTGAAGGAGCGTTGGGATAGATAGGACGAGAACCAAGAGAGAGCGGTGTCTCTAAATAAAATTAAAAAATTAAATAAATATAAATATATATAAAAAATTTACATCTAAATAAATATACATGGAAACAAATATATATAAAAATATACATCTAAATATAAATAACAATATACATCTAAATATATATAAAAATATACATCAAAATATATATAAAAATATACATCAAAATAAATATATATAAAAATATACATCAAAATAAATATATATAAAAATATACATCAAAATAAATATAAATGTATATAAAAAATATACATCTAAATAAATATAAATATATATAAAAAATATACATTTAAATAAATATAAATATATATAAAAAATACACATTGAAATAAATATATATAAAAAATATACATCTAAATAAATATATATAAAAAATATACATTGAAATAAATATATATAAAAATATACATCAAAATAAAAATATACATCTAAGGCCTCATGCACACGGAGGAGCTCAAAAAAAGTTTTTTGAGCTATAGGAGTTTTCACAATCAAACACACAGTAAAAAGCCACGTTTTTGCATGTGCTTTCCCTCATCTGGCATCTCATGCATTTTATTGGCCAAAATCCTGCATTAATATACGCTAATACGTGGGGGAGTTCACTTTTTAGCGGGTTTTTTTTTATGCCCAAAACCTCCTTTTCTTCTGGAAACAAAAATGGAATGGATGAAAAACAGATGTAAACATTTTTGCAGCTGTTTTTGCATTGGTAAAGGATGTAAAAAAACAGATGTAAACTGATGAAAAATGGATGTGAACTGATCTGTTTTTTCTTTGAAAAAACGTGACTGAGCTGATGAAAAAAACGGAACGCCCGCGTGAAAGGACCCATAGTTTGCATGGACACACACAGGCTAACACTGAGGGGAGTTTACGGGCTGAGAAAAATAAAAGCTCAAAACAGTTTAAACGGCTGAAGGAGCAGCTTCTTAGAGCTGCAGTGTGCTTGAAGAGTAACACTAAATATAAATATCTAACACTTAAGTATAACTAACTCTAAAATATAAATAAAAAAACAATAAACAGAATTATAAATAAAAGTCTAACACTAAATATAACTAAATCTAGCACTACATCTAAAAAAATAAATAAATAAAAATATAAATCTAACACTAAATATAAATACAAATAAATATAAAAAGTAACAAATAAAAATATAAATCTAACACTTAAGTATAACTCTAACACTAAATATAAATAAAAAAAACAATAAATAGAATTATAAATAAAATAAAAAAAGTCTAACACTAAATATAACGAAATCTAGCACTACATCTAAAAAACCCAAAAAATTTAATAATAAATAAAAATATAAATCTAACACTAAAAATAAATATAAATAAAAAAAACATATAATTATAAATAAAAAAAATATATATAAATATATATAAAAATATATATTTAACACTAAATATAAATAAAAATAAATATAACAAGTAATATAATTATAAATAAAATATAAATCTAACACTAAATATTATTTTAAAAAATAAATATAATGGTAAATAAAATATAAGTATAAATAAACTAAATCTAACACTAAATATAAATCTAACACAAAATATAACTACATAAAACACAAAATGTAAAGATAAATAAATCTAACACTAAATATAATTAAATATAACCAGTAAGGGGCAGGGGTAAGGCCAATAAAAACGTAAGAGAAAATTAAGAAAGATTTGAAGCTTATGAGAAGCGAACATATTTGAGCTTTAGAGGAGCAAACATTCCGACCCACAACTGTCTGATGGTCTGTAAAATGTTGGGAGGGAGCAGGAAGGGTTAGATGTTCTCACGGCTGGTGTCACACAGTCCAGAAGAGCCAGGCTGTGTTAGACGTGCAGATCTGGCCATGCACATTAGACGAAGCTACACATATATTCATGACATCATAATCAGTGGGGTACCTGGCCCGGGTCGGGGAAAAACAACTTGCGCCTAATTGGAGCCTCCTCATTGGCTGCTCTCTGCATTGAAGAGAACTTCAGTCAAAAAAAAAAAAAAAAACCTTTACAGCAGGATATACTATCTGTAGAATGTTACTATTCTGTATCTGTTCTCAAAGTGTTCCCTGAGCTATGTAACCATTGTACCCTGAAGAGTGCGACACCTTACCCTGCCTTTATTTCCATGGGGTCACCAATATGCCTCGCCCACCTACACAAGCCTGGATTCTGTGTATTGCCCGAACCATTCGCCGTCTTTCTCCAGTGCCTGAAATCCAACTGTCTGAGGTCATTAAGCTTTACTCTATGACCTCAGATAACCCAAGATCTATCTATCTATCCATATCTCTCCATCCATCTATCCATCCATCCATCTCTATCTCTCTCTCTATCTATCTATCAATCAATCAATCTCTCTATCTATCTCTCTATCTATATCTCTCCATATCTATCTATCAATCAATCAATATCTCTATCTATATCTCTCCGTCTGTCTATCTATATCTATCAATCAATCAATATCTCTATCTATATCTCTCTGTCTGTCTCTCTGTCTGTCTATCTATATCTATCAATCAATCAATATCTCTATCTATATCTCTCTGTCTGTCTCTCTGTCTGTCTATCTATATCTATCAATCAATCAATATCTCTATCTCTCTGTCTGTCTCTCTGTCTGTCTATCTATATCTATCAATCAATCAATATCTCTATCTATATCTCTCTGTCTGTCTATCTATATCTATCAATCAATCAATCAATCAATCAATAAATATCTCTATCTATATCTCTCTGTCTGTCTATCTATATCTATCAATCAATCCATATCCATCCATCCATATCCATCCATATCCATCCATCCATCCATATATCCATCCATCCATATATCCATCCATCCATCTATCCATATCTATCTATCTATCCATCCATCCATCTATCCTTTGATATTTTCTCTTTTTATCTCTCTGCTGATATATGTCTCCTGGGTTTTCAAGACAGATGAACAGATACATACAGACAGACAAGCAGACAGATAAACAACTGCCAAAGGGTATTTGTGTTCTTCTGAATACAATGTGGAATTTGTGTGAAGATATTTCCCTTACATAACAAACACATATTATCTCTGGGAGAATCTTCCTCCACTGATGTCTTTAGGTAAGGAGCAGCACAAGGCAACTCCAAAGGGCTTTAATTATTGCCAGTAAAATAGAAAAATAGAACTATAAAAAAAAGGTAAAATAATTTATTTAAAGCCTTACTCCAAAAACATTTTAAATGGAAAGAATTGGGAAGAGTTACATTTTTTATCAGTGTTTTTTGTTTTCTATGACCCCACTGGAGAGATTTTACATCCCTGTGACGCCATTATATTGGGGGAGCATCTAGGAGAGGAAGACAAAAGTGGAAACATTGTCAGAAGTTCAAACCTTTCCCTGAAAGCTCCTGGAATGAACATTTCACCCATAAATGGGCTTAATTGTAGAGGAGGACTTATATTGCATGTCCGGAATAGTACATTTTCATTTGCATTGGGGTTTATAGAGCACCACTGGCTTCTTTTTTTTGTGTTTATAGGAACGAATTTTAATTACCAAGGTGGACAGTAACACCCAAAAGTGCAAGGTGGATGAGAACACCCAAAACTACATGGTAGGTAGGAACTCCCAAAATTGCAAGGTAGGTTAGAACACCCCAAACTACAAGCTGGACAGTTATACCCAAAACTATAAGATGGAAAGGAACACTCAAAACTACAAGGTTGGTGAGAACACCCAAAACCACAAGGTGGGCAGGAACACCAGAAACTAAAAGGTGGGTGAGAACGCCCAAAACTACAAAGTGGGTAAGAACACCTAAAATTACAAGGTGGTTAGAAACTCTAAAAACTACCAGGTGGATGAGAACACCCAAAAAGTACAAGATGGGTAGGGACACCCAAAAATAAAATTTGGATGGGT
>NW_028321215.1:0-36957 GCF_062004578.1 Staurois parvus
GTACACAAAAAGTAGGTGACATGGTTGTCCATGACATGGTTCACACCGGTGCTTGCAGTTCCAGTGCGTTCTGATTCCGGGGGGGGGGGGGGAGTAGAACGGGCTGCATTTCTCCTGCACAGAATTATACTGGAAAGCACTAAAACGCATCAAAAAATGCACCGGACCACAAATGACCCAAAAAGGGAGGAAACGCACCTTGACACATCAGAAACGCGCATTCAGAAAATCACCCAGAATGCATTTCTACCGGCCTTAAAGGTTTATTCTTATTGCAAAATTTGATTTTCTACTAAAAATTGTTAATTTATACAAATAATAATAATAATAATCCTTTGTTCACACAAATACAGCTTTCTTTTACTGCTATTTGATCACCACAGCATTTTATTTTTTTTTTGGTATATAAATGGAAAAATACTGCAAAATTTGAAAAAGAACTAATCCCCCTCAAATGTCAGGACAGTACAAACCCCCCCCCCCCAAATGTCAGGACAGTACAACCCCCCCTCCCCAAATGTCAGGACAGCACAACCCCCCCCCCCTCAAATGTCAGGACAGTACAAACCCCCCCCCCCCAAATGTCAGGACAGTACAACACCCCCCCCCTCCCCAAATGTCAGGACAGCACAACCCCCCTTCCCAAATGTCAGGACAGTAGTACAACCCCCCCCTCCCCAAATGTCAGGACAGCACAACCCCCCCCCCCAAATGTCAGGACAGCACAACCTACCCCCCCCAAATGTCAGGACAGCACAACCCCCCCCCAAATGTCAGGACGGCACAACCTACCCCCCCCAAATGTCAGCACAATATAAATCCTCCTCAAATGTCAGGTCACAGACACCACCGCCGACCATACAAGACGAGATGGCACCAGACTTGGAGTAAACCAGAAGGTAGACCAGTTTATGTGAACACAGATACAAGATATATACATTCAGGGGACAATCCCCCCCTCCCTGCATAATGACACAGGGCGGGACAATCCCCCCCTACATAATGACACAGGGCGGGACAATCCCCCCTCCCTGCATAATGACACAGGGCGGGGCAATCCCCCCTCCCCGCATAATGACACGGGGCGGGACAATCCCCCCCTACATAATGACACAGGGCGGGACAATCCCCCCTCCCTGCATAATGACACAGGGCGGGGCAAATCCCCTCCCCGCATAATGACACGGGGTGGGGCAATCCCCCCCCCCTGCATAATGACACGGGGCGGGACAATCCCCCCTCCCCGCATAATGACACAGGGCGGGGCAATCCCCCTCCCCGCATAATGACACAGGGCAGGGCAATCCCCCCTCCCGGCATAATGACACGGGCGGGGCAATCCCCCCTCCCTGCATAATGACACAGGGCGGGGCAATCCCCCCTCCCTGCATAATGACACAGGGCGGGACAATCCCCCCCCTACATAATGACACAGGGCGGGACAATCCCCCCCCTACATAATGACACAGGGCGGGACAATCCCCCCCCTACATAATGACACAGGGCGGGACAATCCCCCCCTACATAATGACACAGGGTGGGACAATCCCCCCCCTACATAATGACACAGGGCGGGACAATCCCCCCTCCCTGCATAATGACACAGGGCGGGGCAATCCCCCCTCCCCGCATAATGACACGGGGTGGGGCAATCCCCCCCCCTGCATAATGACACGGGGCGGGACAATCCCCCCTCCCCGCATAATGACACGTGGCGGGGCAATCCCCCCCTCCCCGCATAATGACACAGGGCAGGGCAATCCCCCCTCCCGGCATAATGACACGGGGCGGGGCAATCCCCCCTCCCCGCATAATGACACAGGGTGGGGCAATCCCCCCTCCCCGCATAATGACACAGGGCGGGGCAATCCCCCTCCCGGCATAATGACACAGGGCGGGGCAATCCCCCCTCCCCGCATAATGACACAATGCGGGGCAATCCCCCCTCCCCGCATAATGACACAGGGCGGGGCAATCCCCCCTCCCCGCATAATGACACAGGGCGGGGCAATCCCCCCTCCCCGCATAATGACACAGGGCGGGGCAATCCCCCCTCCCGGCATAATGACACAGAGCGGGGCAATCCCCCCCTCCCCGCATAATGACACAATGCGGGGCAATCCCCCCTCCCCGCATAATGACACAGGGCGGGGCAATCCCCCCTCCCTGCATAATGACACAGGGCGGGACAATCTACCTTTAGTAACAAGAGACACACCAGCAGACAGTTCCATCAGGAGGGAGGGCTGCCGGAAACACCCCCCACCAAGCCACACATAGACACATACATCCCATAATAGTTTGCTCCCAAGTAAGACACACAACAGAACAATGAGATGCAACCACATGCAGTGGTTAGAGGACTTCAGGGAGAAGGACCAGTCCATCCTTCTCCCCAGCGGCGGGTATGTTCTACGGGAGAGGCAGAGGTTGGCTGGGTGAGGAATGCTTTGTGTGGGACCATTTGGGGTCCTGTGTGGGTGCCGGGCATTGGGGGACTGGAAGTACAGACTTACTTCGGAGTCCACCCGTCTGGGGTTTCCTCCTGTGTTAGTCCTCCTGCCCAAAGGGGAGATATGTGACGGGAGTCACTTTGGGTGGGGAGCACGTCAAATTTATGACGAAATTTGTTTTTTTTTTAATTGTTTTACTGGACATGTTTAAGAGCAAAAAGTCCAAAATATTGTTTTTTTCTCAAAATTGTCAATCTTTTTTTGTTTATAGCGCAAAAAATAGAAACCACACAGGAGATCAAATACCACTGCAAAGCTCCATTTGTGCAAAAAAAGGACATACATTTCATCTGGGTGTAGCGTTGCATGACCGCGCAATTGTCCATTAAAGTAACGCAGCGCTGTAATGCAAAAAACGACCTGGTCAGGAAGGGGGGGGGGAATCCTCTGGAGGGTGAGGGGTTAATAAGGGGACTGGAGGACCTCAGTTATGAGGAACAACTACAAACACTAAACTTATTCTCCCTGGAGAGGAGACTCTTGGGAGGGGGATATGATCAGGGCCGGAGCTTCCCCTAGGCAAACTAGGCAGCCGCCTAGGGCGCAATGCCACCTAGGGGCACCTGGGAACAGCACAGGACGGCACTCTCTCTGTGTGGCCTATGGACCTCTTGTTTAAATTCCTAATTTTTCTGCAGAGTCCCCCTCTCCTCATACACAGGGAATGATGAGGGAATGATGGTCTTTAATCTGCACCATTGTCCCACACCCGTCTACACACATGACCATTTAGTACATACATATGACAGTACTTCATGTAGCAGTGAAGTGTCGGCTCCCCCCGGCATGGAAAGTGATGACATTAGCCCAGGACCCCGGGCGGTCATTAGTCTCTGATCGGAGGATGGGTCCGTACATCTCCGGTACACACACTGGCACACATGGTCCTCCAGCTGTAACAGGGAGCCAGCTAGTGACCGAATGGGGTGTGTTCAGCACTGGCTCCACCTTCTTCTGCACAGCTGGAGCCAATCAATAGGTGGGGGTGTGCTCTGGTTGTAGGGTCCCCCTATGTGAGTCGGATGACCGGGGTCCAATGTGTATGAGAGGGAAGTGGTGTAGTGCTGGGAGTCCGCCTGTCCTCACTGAGAGCCACAGCCTGGACTCCGCACCCCGGTAGGAGCCATCAGAGGAGCCTAGGAGTATGGCGGGTCATGAAGGTGACAGGAGGAGGAGAAGGGAGCGGACAATGGTCGGGATGAGGGGAGCGGATGCTGATTGATTGCGTGGGACGCCGCCATGTCATAAATGATCCTTCAGCTGAGGGAGGGAGGCAGAGAGGGAGGAAGAAAGGACAGAGGAAGATGCCGCTCCTTCCAGTGTTCCTCTCAGACTCAGTCCCTTACTGCAAGCTGGCGGCTGCTGATCACTGTGGAGTTTTGTAACTCTATCTCTTTTTTTTTTTTCTCTGATTGGTTAATACGGTTATTTTATATTTGGTTCATATATCTTTTGTCTTTAATATTGGTGCTGGTGGCATCTTATGGAAGTTATTTTTGCAATTTTAAGAAAATGTAGCAGTTTCATGTTTTGTTGATTTATTATTTTCTGCTGTATTTTAAAAATGTTATTTATTTATTGTGTGGGGGGGGGGGGGGGCGCAAAATAGTTTAGAACCGGCCCTGGATATGATAGCGATACACAGTACAAGTATCTTAATGGTGATTCTAGTATAAACGAATAAACGATTCAGTCTCAGGGAGTGTGATCAGACACGGGGTCGTTCGATGAGATTGGACGAAGAACGGTTTAATCTTACGCTGCGTAAGGAGTTTCTTCACTGCCAGGGCGGTACGGATGTGGAAATCACGTCCACAATTGGTGGTATCGGCAGGAAGCATTTATAGTTTTAAAAAACTCTTGGACAGGTATCTTGACGAACACAATATACAGGGATACGGGCAATGATTTCGGCACGAACACACAAACACACACCCACAGGTTGAACTGGATAGACTGGTGTCTTTATTCAATCTTACCAACTATGTAACGCCTCTGCAATAGTGGATTTCTTTAAATTCCTAGAGTTGGCCTACAAAGGCTATGTGCTCTAACCCACCTTCCCAGAGCACACCAGAACCCTACAGCCTCGAAGACTTCTATGAGACCATCTTAGATCATCTCCTGCCTTGGGATACTGCCCCACAGAACTCTATGGTGCCATCATTGATTGTCTCTGACCTCAGGATACAGCTCCATAGAACTTCTCCATCCTTGGGATATAGCCCAGTAGACTTCTATTGGACAGCTCAGAACTTCTCCAGCCTTGGGATACAGCCCAATAGACTTATATGATACTGTCTCTGAACATCTCCAGCCTTGGGATACAGTCTCATAGAACTCTATGGGATTGCCTCAAATCTTCTCCAGCCTTGGGATACAGCCCAATAGACTTCTATGGGACAGCTCCAATCTTCTTCAGCCTTGGAATACAGCCCAATAGACTTCTATAGGACTGTCTCAGATCTTCTCCAGCCTTGGGATACAGCCCAACAGACTTCTATGGACAGCTCAGATCTTCTTCAGCCTTGGGATACGGCCCTATAGACTTATATGATACTGTCTCTGAACATCTCCAGCCTTGGGATACAGTCTCATAGAACTCTATGGGATTGCCTCAAATCTTCTCCAGCCTTGGGATACAGCCCAATAGACTTCTATGGGACTGTCTCAGATCTTCTTCAGCCTTGGGATACGGCCCTATAGACTTATATGATACTGTCTCTGAACATCTCCAGCCTTGGGATACAGTCTCATAGAACTCTATGGGATTGCCTCAAATCTTCTCCAGCCTCGGGATACAGCCCAATAGACTTCTATGGAACTGTCTCAGATCTTCTTCAGCCTTGGGATACAGCCCAATAGACTTCTATGGGACAGCTCCAATCTTCTTCAGCCTTGGGATACAGCCCAATAGACTTCTATGGGACTGTCTCAGATCTTCTCCAGCCTTGGGATACAACCCAATAGACTTCTATGGGACTGTCTTAGATCTTCTCCAGCTTTGGGATACAGCCCAATAGACTTCTATGGGACTGTCTCAGATCTTCTCCAGCCTTGGGATACAGCCTAATTGTAAGAGATTTCCGGCAAGACGAATCGCGATTAGAAATGCGCATGCGCATAGGAACTCCCGGAGAAGAGTTGTCGGTTGTGCACATGCAGGCAGAAATGCGCGAATGCGCACACGCACGTGCACAGCGAAGATTGGCGCCAGACGGCCTATTTAAAGAGTGTCTCTGCCCATGTTAGATGCTGACTGGTCTTCAGCTCCCCCGTGTCCTGCTTGTTCCTGTGTGATTCCTTTGTTACTGACCCGGCTTGTTCCTCACCTGACTCTGATTGCTCTCCTGATTGATACTGGTTCCTGACTTCGGCTCTGCTCCTGACCTTGGCTTTCCTTCTGATTCTGTACAACGCTGCCTGACTGTTGATGACCCTGGCTATTCCTAAGACACTGCTTCTGTCTCTTACCCTCACTACCTGCCTTGCTCTGGTGCACGCCTGGCAATCTACAACACCTGCTCTGCTTGTTACTACTGTGCCTGAATCAGAAGATCATCAGTCTTCCAGGGTCATCATCTGCAAGAGCTACAAACAACAACTACTGGCGCTCTTGTTCCCCTGGGTCCTAGACTCCCTCTGTTCCAACTCCAGTGGGGTCAGGGCTAGTGACACAAGTGAGGCCGACCTCGTCATTTCAGTCTCCCTTCAGGTACATGACACCAATAGACTTCTATGGGACAGCTCAGATCTTCTTCAGCCTTGGGATACAGCTCAATAGACTTCTATGGGACATCTCACATCTTCCTCAGGCTTGGGATACAGCCTCATAGAACTCTATGGGATTGCCTCAAATCTTCTCCAGCCTTGGGATACAGCCCAATAGACTTCTATGGGACTGTCTCAGATCTTCTTCAGCCTTGGGATACGGCCCTATAGACTTATATGATACTGTCTCTGAACATCTCCAGCCTTGGGATACAGTCTCATAGAACTCTATGGGATTGCCTCAAATCTTCTCCAGCCTTGGGATACAGCCCAATAGACTTCTATGGGACTGTCTCAGATCTTCTTCAGCCTTGGGATACGGCCCTATAGACTTATATGATACTGTCTCTGAACATCTCCAGCCTTGGGATACAGTCTCATAGAACTCTATGGGATTGCCTCAAATCTTCTCCAGCCTTGGGATACAGCCCAATAGACTTCTATGGAACTGTCTCAGATCTTCTTCAGCCTTGGGATACAGCCCAATAGACTTCTATGGGACAGCTCCAATCTTCTTCAGCCTTGGGATACAGCCCAATAGACTTCTATGGGACTGTCTCAGATCTTCTCCAGCCTTGGGATACAACCCAATAGACTTCTATGGGACTGTCTTAGATCTTCTCCAGCTTTGGGATACAGCCCAATAGACTTCTATGGGACTGTCTCAGATCTTCTCCAGCCTTGGGATACAGCCTAATTGTAAGAGATTTCCGGCAAGACGAATCGCGATTAGAAATGCGCATGCGCATAGGAACTCCCGGAGAAGAGTTGTCGGTTGTGCACATGCAGGCAGAAATGCGCGAACGCGCACACGCACGTGCACAGCGAAGATTGGCGCCAGACGGCCTATTTAAAGAGTGTCTCTGCCCATGTTAGATGCTGACTGGTCTTCAGCTCCCCCGTGTCCTGCTTGTTCCTGTGTGATTCCTTTGTTACTGACCCGGCTTGTTCCTCACCTGACTCTGATTGCTCTCCTGATTGATACTGGTTCCTGACTTCGGCTCTGCTCCTGACCTTGGCTTTCCTTCTGATTCTGTACAACGCTGCCTGACTGTTGATGACCCTGGCTATTCCTAAGACACTGCTTCTGTCTCTTACCCTCACTACCTGCCTTGCTCTGGTGCACGCCTGGCAATCTACAACACCTGCTCTGCTTGTTACTACTGTGCCTGAATCAGAAGATCATCAGTCTTCCAGGGTCATCATCTGCAAGAGCTACAAACAACAACTACTGGCGCTCTTATTCCCCTGGGTCCTAGACTCCCTCTGTTCCAACTCCAGTGGGGTCAGGGCTAGTGACACAAGTGAGGCCGACCTCGTCATTTCAGTCTCCCTTCAGGTACATGACACCAATAGACTTCTATGGGACATCTCACATCTTCCTCAGGCTTGGGATACAGCCTCATAGAACTCTATGGGATTGCCTCAAATCTTCTCCAGCCTTGGGATACAGCCCAATAGACTTCTATGGGACTGTCTCAGATCTTCTCCAGTCTTGGGATACAGCCCAACAGACTTCTATGGACAGCTCAGATCTTCTTCAGCATTGGAATACAGCCAAATAGACTTCTATGGGACATCTCACATCTTCTTCAGCCATAGGATACAGCCCAATAGACTGCTATTGGACATCTCAGATCTTCCTCATCCTTGCGATACAGCCCTATAGACTTATATGATACTGTCTCTGAACATCTCCAGCCTTGGGATACAGCCTCATCGAACTCTATGGGACTGCCTCAAATCTTGTCCAGCCTTGGGATACAGCCCAATAGACATCTATGGGACAGCTCAGATCTTCTTCAGCCTTGGTATATAGCCCAATAGACTTCTATGGGACATCTCACATCTTCTTCAGCCTTGGGATACAGCCCAAGAGACTTCTATGGGACATCTCAGACCTTCTTCTGCCTTGGTATATAGCTCAATAGACTTCTATGGGACATCTCACATCTTCTTCAGCCTTGGGATATGGCCTATAGACTTATATGGGACAGCTCAGATCTTCTTCAGCCTTGGTATATAGCCCAATAGACTTATATGGGACAGCTCAGATCTTCTTCAGCCTTGGTATATAGCCCAATAGACTTCTATGGGACAGCTCAGATCTTCTTCAGCCTTGGTATATAGCCCAATAGACGTCTATGGGACAGCTCAGATCTTCTTCAGCCTTGGGATACAGCCCAATAGACTGCTATGGGACATCTCAGATCTTCTTCAGCCTTGGGATACAGCCCAATAGACGTCTATGGGACAGCTCAGATCTTCTTCAGCCTTGGGATATAGCCCAATAGACTTCTATGGGACAGCTCAGATCTTCTCCAGCCTTGGGATACGGCCCTATAGACTTATATGATACTGTCTCTGAACATCTCCAGCCTTGGGATACAGACTTCTATGGGACATCTCACATCTTCTTCAGCCTTGGTATATAGCCCAATAGATTTCTATGGGACATCTCAGATCTTCTTCAGCCTTGGTATATAGCCCAATAGACGTCTATGGGACAGCTCAGATCTTCTTCAGCCTTGGGATATAGCCCAATAGACTGCTATTGAACATCTCAGATCTTCTTCAGCCTTGGGATACGGCCTATAGACTTATATGGTCTTTGAACATTTCCAGCCTTGGAGAGGAAAAGAGTTCACCACTTCCAAACCTCCTCCACCTCACGCTTTGCCCTGCATAGCTGGAGTCAAAAGAGAGGGCTCTGATGTGAAGAGAGAACTGAGTAATTGGGGGGCTCTGTGATGGGGACATTGTGTGATTGGTTATCTGCGATTGGGGGGGTCTGATTGTGTGATTGGGGGGCTCTGTGATAGTGGGAACTCTACTGTGATGAGGGGACTTTGGTAATAGGGAGACATTGAAGTGAGGGGAAGCTTTCTTATCTAGGGGGGGCACTAATGTAAGGAGTGGACCCTTAGTGTTGGGGGTTGTGATGGACCTCCTGGCATCCCACCTTGGTGTGCCCACCAAAGAGCTGCTTCCTTGCCACTAGGACACGGGATCCAGGTATTATAGCTGGGAATGGCACCCAAGAATTAGAGGACACTAGCTTAGGTGCAAACAGGTACTTTCTTTATTGAAAATTCACACAGAATGTACACGACAAAAATCAGATCAATGTTTGATCACATTATCCTAAACAATGTAAACATAGTTACATAGATAGTCTGGCTGAAAAAAGTCCATCCAGTTCAACTATAAAAAAAAAGTTATAATCCTACACCCACAGTTGATCCAGAGGAAGGCAAAAACCCAGCAAAGCACGATCCAATATGCTCCTGCAGGGAAAAAAAATCCTTCCTGATCCCCCGAGAGGCAATCGGATATTCCCTGGATCAACTTTCCCTATAAATGTTATATCCAGTTATATTCTGTGTATCCAAGAAAGAATCCAGGAATTTCCTACAGCAATCCACTGAGCTGGCCACAACCAACTCTGGAGGGAGTCTATTCCACATTCTCACAGCTCTTACTGTGAAGAAACCTTTCTGTGTTTGGAGATGACATTTCTTTTCCTCCAGACGTAAAGAGCGCCCCCTTGTCCTCTGTGATGACCTCAGGGGGAATAACTACACCGAGTTCACTATATGAACCACTGATGGATTATACATGGAGATCATATCCCCCTTATGTATTATACATGGAGATCATATCCCCCCTTATGTATTATACATGGAGATCATATCCCCCCTTATGTATTATACATGGAGATCATATCCCCCCTTATGTATTATACATGGAGATCATATCCCCCCTTATGTATTATACATGGTGATCATATCCCCCCTTATGTATTATACATGGAGATCATATCCCCCCTTATGTATTATACATGGAGATCATATCCCCCCTTATGTATTATACATGGTGATCATATCCCCCCTTATGTATTATACATGGAGATCATATCCCCCCCTTATGTATTATACATGGAGATCATATCCCCCCTTATGTATTATACATGGAGATCATATCCCCCCCTTATGTATTATACATGGAGATCATATCCCCCTTATGTATTATACATGGAGATCATATCCCCCCTTATGTATTATACATGGAGATCATATCCCCCCTTATGTATTATACATGGAGATCATATCCCCCTTATGTATTATACATGGAGATCATATCCCCCCTTATGTATTATACATGGAGATCATATCCCCCCCTTATGTATTATACATGGAGATCATATCCCCCCCTTATGTATTATACATGGAGATCATATCCCCCTTATGTATTATACATGGAGATCATATCCCCCCTTATGTATTATACATGGAGATCATATCCCCCCTTATGTATTATACATGGAGATCATATCCCCCTTATGTATTATACATGGAGATCATATCCCCCTTATGTATTATACATGGAGATCATATCCCCCCCTTATGTATTATACATGGAGATCATATCCCCCCCTTATGTATTATACATGGAGATCATATCCTCCCTTATGTATTATACATGGAGATCATATCCCCCTTATGTATTATACATGGAGATCATATCCCCCCCTTATGTATTATACATGGAGATCTATCCCCCCTTATGTATTATACATGGAGATCATATCCCCCCTTATGTATTATACATGGAGATCATATCCCCCCTTATGTATTATACATGGAGATCATATCCCCCTTATGTATTATACATGGAGATCATATCCCCCATTATGTATTATACATGGAGATCATATCCCCCCCTTATGTATTATACATGGAGATCATATCCCCCTTATGTATTATACATGGACATCATATCCCCCTTATGTATTATACATGGAGATCATATCCCCCTTATGTATTATACATGGAGATCATATCCCCCCCTTATGTATTATACATGGAGATCATATCCCCCCTTATGTATTATACATGGAGATCATATCCCCCCTTATGTATTATACATGGTGATCATATCCCCCCTTATGTATTATACATGGAGATCATATCCCACCTTATGTATTATACATGGAGATCATATCCCCCCCTTATGTATTATACATGGAGATCATATCCCTCCTTATGTATTATACATGGAGATCATATCCCCCCTTATGTATTATACGTGGAGATCATATCCGCCCTTATGTATTATACGTGGAGATCATATCCCCCATTATGTATTATACATGGAGATCATATCCCCCCTTATGTATTATACATGGAGATCGTATCCCCCCCTTATATATTATACATGGAGATCGTATCCCCCCTTATGTATTATACATGGAGATCATATCCCCCTTATGTATTATACATGGAGATCGTATCCCCCTTATGTATTATACATGGTGATCATATCCCCCTTATGTATTATACATGGAGATCATATCCCCCCTTATGTATTATACATGGAGATCATATCCCCCTTATGTATTATACATGGTGATCATATCCCCCCTTATGTATTATACATGGAGATCATATCCCCCCCTTATGTATTATACATGGAGATCATACCCCCCTTATGTATTATACATGGAGATCATATCCCCCCTTATGTATTATACATGGAGATCATATCCCCCCTTATGTATTATACATGGTGATCATATCCCCCCTTATGTATTATACATGGAGATCATATCCCCCCTTATGTATTATACATGGAGATCATATCCCCCCTTATGTATTATGCATGGAGATCATATCCCCCCTTATGTATTATGCATGGAGATCATATCCCCCCTTATGTATTATACATGGAGATCATATCCCCCCTTATGTATTATACATGGAGATCATATCCCCCCCTTATGTATTATACATGGAGATCATATCCCCCTTATGTATTATACATGGAGATCATATCCCCCATTATGTATTATACATGGAGATCATATCCCCCCCTTATGTATTATACATGGAGATCATATCCCCCTTATGTATTATACATGGACAACATATCCCCCTTATGTATTATACATGGAGATCATATCCCCCTTATGTATTATACATGGAGATCATATCCCCCCCTTATGTATTATACATGGAGATCATATCCCCCCTTATGTATTATACATGGAGATCATATCCCCCCTTATGTATTATACATGGAGATCATATCCCCCCTTATGTATTATACATGGAGATCATATCCCCCCTTATGTATTATACATGGAGATCATATCCCCCCTTATGTATTATACATGGAGATCATATCCCCCCTTATGTATTATACATGGTGATCATATCCCCCTTATGTATTATACATGGAGATCATATCCCCCCTTATGTATTATACATGGATATTATATCCCCCTTATGTATTATACATGGAGATCATATCCCCCCTTATGTATTATACATGGAGATCATATCCCCCCTTATGTATTATACATGGAGATCATATCCCCCCTTATGTATTATACATGGTGATCATATCCCCCCTTATACATGGAGATCATATCCCCCCTTATGTATTATACATGGAGATCATATCCCCCCCTTATGTATTATACATGGTGATCATATCCCCCCTTATGTATTATACATGGAGATCATATCCCCCCCTTATGTATTATACATGGAGATCATATCCCCCCTTATGTATTATACATGGTGATCATATCCCCCCTTATGTATTATACATGGAGATCATATCCCCCTTATGTATTATACATGGAGATCATATCCCCCCTTATGTATTATACATGGAGATCATATCCCCCTTATGTATTATACATGGAGATCATATCCCCCCCTTATGTATTATACATGGAGATCATATCCCCCTTATGTATTATACATGGAGATCATATTCCCCCTTATGTATTATACATGGAGATCATACCCCCCCCCTTATGTATTATACATGGAGATCATGTCCCCCCCTTATGTTTTATACATGGAGATCATACCCCCCCCCCCCCTTATGTATTATACATGGAGATCATATTCCCCTTATGTATTATACATGGAGATCATATCCCCCCTTATGTATTATACATGGAGATCATATCCCCCCTTATGTATTATACATGGAGATCATATCCCCCCTTATGTATTCTACATGGAAATCATATCCCCCTGTCACAACTGCCCCCCCTCAGCCCCTTGCTGTGTCCCTGCTCTCTCTGCTGTCTCTCATCCGTGCCCCTCTCCCCTCCTGCAAAGATGAAAGGCATTCCTAAAACAAGATGGAGCCACGCTACCTCTGCCCCCCCCCCCCCCCCCCCAGGTTGCCTAGGTGACTAGGGGGTCTGACCAGTTTTAAGAAGTTGATGCCAGAGCTCCCGAGGTATTCACCGCTGTGTAGCTGATGGAAGGGGCCTGGGCTGCGGCTGGGACTTTTTCGTGGCCAGGCTCGGCAGAGACCCAAGGCTGCCTAGGACCCCCTTCTCCCAGAGCTGGGGAAGACTGTCTGCTAGAAACCAGGGATCCGTGAGTACATGCTCTCTGCCGGCTTCACTTGAACTGTTCTTGTGCTGACCTCACACCAAACTCCCTGTTGGATTACTTGCGACAGAGACTCTCCCTTGGCTCTCGGTGTTGGACTTTAAGTGTGTTGGTCCTTCCGTGTCGTCCTGAACTGGCATATTTACCCTCCCTATGAACTCCCCTATTCGGTGACTGTCATCTGTTTGCCTCAATAAAGCTTTGTGCGTTTGCCATCTACTCTGTGTGTTCTGTCCTGCCTACGCTCCGTCACACTGGTGGCAGCGGTGGGATGGAGCTCCAGGTAGTGGACCGGGCGTGGGAAGCGGCGGCTTCGGGACGTGCGGCAGTTGGCTTGGAGGTGCCCCGGCTGGTTGCACTCGTAGCAGCGGCGGTCCATGGGGGGGCCCCGTGAAGTGGTCTCTGGGTTGTGGTCCTGCGGAGTTGGCAGTGGTAGGTGGGGGCCTGTTTTGGCAGAGGTGGTGGGGGCGGGGCCCTTGGCAGCTCAGGGGCCCACTGTTTCCAATGTGGTTTGATGGCCAGGATCTCGTCGGCCAGGGCAGCGTCCTTTGCAAGGGTGGTAGGGGCTTTCTCTCTTACCCATCCGCGCACCTCCGCCGGGCATTGGTTGTAAAGGTCATGTGTGTGGAAAGGCCAGCAGCCCAAAACTTGGGGTAATATAGTGGATATACGGGGGGCGGGGACAATACTTGGGGCAATATAGTGTATATACAGGGGGCGGGGACAATACTTGGGGCAATATAGTGTATATACGGTGGGGGCGGGGACAATACTTGGGGCAATATAGTGTATATACAGGGGGGCGGGGACAATACTTGGGGCAATATGGTGTATATACGGGGGCGGGGACAATACTTGGGGAATATAGTGTATATACGGGGGGCGGGGACAATACTTGGGGCAATATAGTGTATATACAGGGGGGCGGGGACAATACTTGGGGTAATATAGTGTATTTACGGGGGGGCGGGGACAATACTTGGGGCAATATAGTGTATATACAGGGGGGCGGGGACAATACTTGGGGAATATAGTGTATATACGGGGGGCGGGGACAATACTTGGGGCAATATAGTGTATATACAGGGGGGCGGGGACAATACTTGGGGCAATATAGTGTATATACAGGGGGGCGGGGACAATACTTGGGGCAATATAGTGTATATATGGGTGGGCGGGACAATACTTGGGGCAATATAGTGTATATATGGGGGGCGGAGACAATGCTTGGAGCAATATAGTGTATATACAGGGGGGCGGGGACAATACTTGGGGTAATATAGTGTATTTACGGGGGGGCGGGGACAATACTTGGGGCAATATAGTGTATATACAGGGGGCGGGGACAATACTTGGGGCAATATAGTGTATATATGGGTGGGCGGGACAATACTTGGGGCAATATAGTGTATATATGGGGGGCGGAGACAATGCTTGGAGCAATATAGTGTATATACGGGGGGCGGGGACAATACTTGGGGCAATATAGTGTATATACGGGGGGCGGGGACAATACTTGGGGCAATATAGTGTATATACAGGGGGGCGGGGACAATACTTGGGGTAATATAGTGTATATACGGGGGGGGGCGGGGACAATACTTGGGACAATATAGTGTATATACAGGGGGGGGACAATACTTGGGGCAATATAGTGTATATACAGGGGGGCGGGGACAATACTTGGGACAATATAGTGTATATACAGGGGGGGGACAATACTTGGGGCAGTATAGTGTATATACGGGGGGGGCGGGGACAATACTTGGGGCAATATAGTGTATATATACAGTGGGGATGGAAAGTTTGGGCCCCCCAGCTAAAAATTTGTATTAATGTGCATAAAGAAGCCAAGGAAAGATGGAAAAATCTCCAAAAGGCATCAAATTACAGATTAGACATTCTTATAATATGTCAACAAAAGTTAGATTTTATTTCCATCATTTACACTTTCAAAATAACAGAAAACAAAAAAATGGCGTCTGCAAAAGTTTGGGCCCCCTGCAGAGTTAATATCTTGTACTGCCCCCTTTGGCAAGTATCACGGCTTGTAAATGCTTTTTGTAGCCAGCCAAGAGTCTTTCAATTCTTGTTTGAGGTATCTTTGCCCATTCTTCCTTACAAAAGTCTTCCAGTTCTTTGAGATTTCTGGGCTGTCTGTCACGCACGGCTCTTTTAAGGTCTATCCATAGATTTTCAATGATGTTGAGGTCAGGAGATTGTGAAGGCCATGGCAAAACCTTCAGTTTACGCCTCTTGATGTAATCCCCCGTGGATTTCCAGGTGTGTTTAGGATCATTATCCATTTGTAGAAGCCATCCTCTCTTTAACTTCAGCTTTTTCACAGATGGCATCAAGTTACCATCCAAAATTTGCTGAAATGTTATTGAATCCATTTTTCCTTCTACTCGTGAGATGTTCCCTGTGCCACTGGCTGCAACACAACCCCAAAGCATGATTGATCCAACCCCATGCTTCACAGTTGGACAGAGGTTCTTTTCATTACATTCTGTGCCCCTTCTTCTCCAAACGTACCTTTGCTCATTCCGGCCAAAAAGTTCCATTTTAACCTCATCGGTCCACAGAACTTGTTTCCAAAATGCATCAGGCTTGTCTATATGTTCATTTGCAAAGTTCAAACAATGATTTTTGTGGTGAGGACGTAGAAGAGGTTTTCTTCTGATGACTCTTCCATGAAGCCCATATTTGTACAAGTATCTCTTTATAGTGGAATAGTGACCACAACTCCAGTGTCTGCCAGATCTTTCTGGAGGGATCGTGCAGTCAAACGTGGGTTTTGAATTGTTTTTCTCACAATCCTGCGAGCTGTTCTGTCTGATATTTTTCTTGGTCTTCCAGATCTTGCTTTAACTTCCACTGTTCCTGATGACTGCCATTTCTTAATGACATTCCGAACAGAGGATATTGACATCTGAAAACACTTTGCTATCTTCTTATAGCCTTCTCCAGCTTTGTGAGCGTCAACTATTTTCAGTTTCAGTTTTCTAGACAACTGCTTAGAGGAACCCATGGTGCTGATTGTTGGGGCAAGGTCAGAGGAGTCGGGGCATTTAAACCTTTGAGATTGACATCACCTGGTCTTCCCAGACGATGATTGAGAACAATCCATGACACTGGCAGGTCTCAGCTTGGCAAAGGGGGCAGTGCATGCTAGAAATTCTGCAGGGGGCCCAAACTTTTGCAGACGCCATTTTTTTTGTTTTCTGTTATTTTGAAAGTGTAAATGATGGAAATAAAATCTAACTTTTGTTGACATATTATAAGAATGTCTAATCTGTAATTTGATGCCTTTTGGAGATTTTTCCATCTTTCCTTGGCTTCTTTATGCACATTAATACACATTTTTAGCTGGGGTGCCCAAACTTTCCATCCCCACTGTATGTATGTGGAATAGAGATCTCTTCCTTAGATATGAGATGCTCTCACGTTGATCCCGGAACGCCCAGCCTGGGGTACATCTTCATCCTGCGGAGTCTCTTCTCCTGCAGCACGCTCTATGTTTTCCACCCTCGCAGGCTTTGTGCTGCGGCCAGACATGCTGCGTATTGCAGGTACTCGGCACCAAATGCTTCTTCTGTGAGATGAATGTTAAATCGCTCCGCAATTACCATTTTAATTGATGACATCAGATGTCAGGATTACAGCAGTAAATGCAGACATTGATTAATCCCATTATGTTCTCGCAGTCTAATCATATTTTCTGCTTGGCATCACCATCCGGCCAGAAAGGAGCAACTGCAGGAGAAAGAGCAATAATAACCAAGAAACACAAATTACAATCATTACGAAATATATTAGTGATGGAAGAAGGAAAAGTGAGTCCATCGAACAATGAGAGAGAAATGTCTTAGTGAGCAGTGAGGGAGCAATGCAGACGGTATGACAGTGATTGGTATGTACAGGAGAGGAGTGGGGGGGGTGTGACAGTGATCGGTATGTACAGGAGAGGAGTGGGGGGGTGTGACAGTGATGGGTATGTACAGCAGAGGAGTGTGGAGGTATGACAGTGATCAGTATGCACAGGAGAGGAGTGTGGGGGTATGACAGTGATCGGTATGTACAGGAGAGGAGTGTGGAGGTATGACAGTGATGGGTATGTACAGGAGAGGAGTGGGGGGGGTGTGACAGTGATCGGTATGTACAGGAGAGGAGTGTGCAGGGTGTGACAGTGATCGGTATGTACAGGAGAGGAGTGGGGGGGGGTGTGACAGTGATCGGTATGTACAGGAGAGGAGTGTGGGGGTGTGACAGTGATCGGTATGTACAGGAGAGGAGTGTGGAGGTGTGACAGTGATCGGTATGTACAGGAGAGGAGTGTGGAGGTATGACAGTGATCGGTATATACAGGAGAGGAGTGTGGAGGTATGACAGTGATGGGTATGTACAGGAGAGGAGTGTGGAGGGTGTGACAGTGATGGGTATGTACAGGAGAGGAGTGTGGAGGTATGACAGTGATGGGTATGTACAGGAGAGGAGTGTGGAGGGTGTGACAGTGATCGGTATGTACAGGAGAGGAGTGTTGAGGTATGACAGTGATCGGTATGTACAGGAGAGGGGTGTGGAGGTATGACAGTAATCAGTATGTACAGGAGAGGAGTGTGGGGGTATGACAGTGATCGGTATGTACAGGAGAGGAGTGTTGAGGTATGACAGTGATTGTTATGTACAGGAGAGGAGTGTGGGAGGTATGACAGTGATCAGTTTGTACAGGAGAGGGGTGTGGGGGGTATGACAGTGATCAGTATGTACAGGAGAGGAGTGCGGGGGTGTGACAGTGATCGGTATGTACAGGAGAGGAGTGTGGAGGTATGACAGTGATCGGTATGTACAGGAGAGGAGTGTGGAAGGTATGACAGTGATCGGTATGTACAGGAGAGGGGTGTGGGAGGTATGACAGTGATCGGTATGTACAGGAGAGGAGTGTGGAGGTATGACAGTGATCGGTATGTACAGGAGAGGAGTGTGGGGGGTATGACAGTGATCGGTATGTACAGGAGAGGAGTGTGGGGGTATGACAGTGATCGGTATGTACAGGAGAGGAGTGTGGGGGTATGACAGTGATCGGTATGTACAGGAGAGGGGTGTGGAGGTATGACAGTGATCGGTATGTAAAGGAGAGGGGTGTGGAGGTATGACAGTGATCGGTATGTACAGGAGAGGAGTGTGGAGGTATGACAGTGATCGGTATGTACAGGAGAGGAGTGTGGGGGGTATGACAGTGATCGGTATGTACAGGAGAGGAGTGTGGGGGTATGACAGTGATCGGTATGTACAGGAGAGGGGTGTGGAGGTATGACAGTGATCGGTATGTACAGGAGAGGAGTGTGGAGGTATGACAGTGATCGGTATGTACAGGAGAGGAGTGTGGGGGGTATGACAGTGATCGGTATGTACAGGAGAGGAGTGTGGGGGTATGACAGTGATCGGTATATACAGGAGAGGGGTGTGGAGGTATGACAGTGATCGGTATGTACAGGAGAGGAGTGTGGAGGTATGACAGTGATCGGTATGTACCGGAGAGGAGTGCGGGGGGTATGGCAGTGGGCACTATGCGTATAGAATGAAATTAAGTTTTCAGCACACACATGGACATGCGTTCTTACACGTTCGGACTACATGTGGCACAGAGCACAGCATTGCACACAGACAGTGCCACGGAGTTTAGTGGACACATTTTGTCACCAGGGCAACCACCAATTAACATTCAGGAATGGTGCAACATGTTGCAGGTTTTCAGACGGTTGATAGCAAACAGCAGATAGTGGCAGTTAGCAGTGAATACAATTGGTTGGAGAAGTCTTCTGCCGATTCCAGACAGGCAGAGGGAGTGCCGACTGACAATAGCCAAGAGATAGCAGGCTACAGACCAGGATAAACATAGGCAATCCATAGTCAGAGTCCGACAGAACTCGATCCAAGGCGTGTTGATCAGCTCAGGCTTCATATCCAGCAGCCTTCTTGAGCTTTTATTGATTAGGGCAGGAGTGCACTGCAAACACCTAAGCTGCCATGCTAAGCAATTACAAGCAAATTGTGATGGTTCAAAGTCGATCGTTACACACGGCACGCATACACTTCATTGTAGTAAAAACTGAAGCTAGAATGAACTATTGCAGGCTGCATGGAGTCTGCATATTAAGCATAGCTACTTTTCATCTGTACAGAACAGCACATAGAAAGGAAAGGTAGTTCTATGGAACTTGTCTTCTCTTCTCATCTCCTGCATCTCTTTCCTCCTACAGTTATCTCGCTTGATGTGGCAACAAATGTCTAGAGGTGGTCAGAGGGAAGGGGGAAGGGTTGCCTAGGCACAGGCCAATGATGCCATTATAGTAAACCCAGCACCACACACACCCCTGTTGTACTGAATGGCCGCTCTGGATCAGAAGGATACTTTATTGGCAGCCCCTGGCAGGTAACATGGGCTCAGCTGAGGTGCAGAGTCTACCTGACATGTTCAGCAGAGCTCCTGATGATGGAGATGGGCTGGAAACCCTAGCAGGGCTGGTTTTCTTTTTTGCAAGCTCAAATTCTAAGCAGAAGATTAGTCAGGTCCAGGCAGAGATTATGGGAAAACAGCAGGAGAGAGCATAGTCATGGGCAGGTCGTGGGCAGAGGTCAAGGGCAGGTGGCAAGCAAGAGAGTGGTCAGGTCCAGGCAGAGACCATGGGCAGACTGCAGGAAAGATAGTAGTCAAGTCCAGGCAGGGCTCATGGACAGGCAGCAGGCAATAAAGTATCCAGGTCCAGGCAGAGGCCATGGGTAGATGGCAGGCAAGAGAGGAGTCAGGTCCAGACAGAGACCATGGACAGACTGCAGGAAAGATAGTAGTCAGGTCCAGGCAGAGGCCATGGGTAGATGGCAGGCAAGAGCATAGTAAGGTCCAGGCAGAGGCCATGGGTAGATGGCAGGCAAGAGAGGAGTCAGGTCCAGGCAGAGGCCATGGGTAGATGGCAGGCAAGAGAGGAGTCAGGTCCAGACAGAGACCATGGACAGACTGCAGGAAAGATAGTAGTCAGGTCCAGGCAGAGGCCATGGGTAGATGGCAGGCAAGAGAGGAGTCAGGTCCAGACAGAGGTCATGGGTACATGGCAGGCAAGAGAGGAGTCAGGTCCAGACAGAGGTCATGGGTACATGGCAGGCAAGAGAGGAGTCAGGTCCAGACAGAGACCATGGACAGACTGCAGGAAAGATAGTAGTCAGGTCCAGGCAGAGGCCATGGGTAGATGGCAGGCAAGAGCATAGTCAGGTCCAGGCAGAGGTCATGGACATCCTGCAGGCAGTAGAATAGTCAGGTCCAGGCAGAGGTTGAGAGCAGGCGGAAGGCAAGGAAGTAGTTAGGCCAAGGTAGAGCCCATGGGCAGGCTGCAGACAAGGGAGTAGTCAGGTTCGGGCAGAGGTTTTGGATGGGAGGCTGGCAAAAAAGTTGTCAGGTCAAGGCAGAGGCCATGGGTAGATGGCAGGCAAGAAAGGAGTCAGGTCTAGACAGAGACCATGGGCAGACTGCAGGAAAGATAGTAGTCAAGTCCAGGCAGAGGCCATGTGTAGATGGCAGGCAAGAGCATAGTCAGGTCCAGGTGGAGGTTGTGGGCATCCTGCGGAAAGGAGAGTAGTCAGATCCAGGCAGAGGTCCACTTACCTAAGTACCCTTCCTTCGTGCCGATCAGCTTTAAAGCAGAGTTCCAGCCCCCCCCACCTCCCCCCCAACTTACCTGGTGTCCTCACCCTGAGCTGATTCTTCAGTCGGCTGTCGAGTGCTGGCGCCGCCATCTTGAATAAGGGAAACCGGCGCACATTCTGAATGGGCTGCAGTTCTCTGGGACCTTGGAAGGAATGAGCCGGACGTGGGAGAGGGTAACTGTCAAAACCAGATACCCGCTCCCCCCCAAAAAGGTGCCAAATGTGGAAGGGGGGAGGAGGCAGAAAGTGAAGCTTCCACTTTTGGGTGGAACTCTGCTTTAAATACAAGCCTTATAACATCTTTCAGCTATTCTGAGGGAGTCACATCTAAACACAGATTTAGGAGACTATAGCAGCCAAAATGATAAAAATGTTTCCTGGAGAGTGAAGTAAAAGGTGAATTTATATATTTGCCCGGAGCAATCCTGTAAGGGTTTAAATTTTACTATAAAACAGGATTATCAATCTCCAGAACCACCAAAGCGGGTTAATTGAAATCTTTTCCGTTCTTATCAGTTCCGATCAGCTCCAGCGATTCTGGCCGGCGTCTCCCCTTCACACCCCAGAAATCGGAATGGCGCGGCAGTCAAACTCCATTTTTTTCCTTTATCCGGCCCCGTAATATATGGCAATGTTTCCACTACCCAGCGGCAGATCCGGCAGACTCCAGTCATTCATCTGATTCTGGGAAATGATATAAAAATACTTCAGGTTGCCCGTTTCACAGAGTAACTGTATACCTTGATCATCACATAATTGTGCCGCTGGCAAAGAGAGAGAGAGGGAGGGAGAGAGGGAGGGAAAGGGAGGGAGGGAGAGGGGGGGGGGGGGGAGAGAGAGGGAGGGGGAGAGAGGGGGGAGGGAGAGAGCGAGAGAAAGAGAGAGAGGGGGGGGAGAGCGAGAGAAAGAGAGAGAGGGAGAGAGAGAGGGGGGAGGGAGAGAGCGAGAGAAAGAGAGAGAGGGGGGGAGAGCGAGAGAAAGAGAGAGAGGGAGAGAGAGAGGGGGTGGAAGGGAGAGCGCAAGAGGGAGGGAGGGAGAGGATGGAAGGGAGAGAGCGAGAGAGAGGGTGGAAGGGAGAGAGAGGGAGGGAGAGAGAGGGTGGAAGGGGGAGAGAGGGAGGGAGAGAGAGGGTGGAAGGGGGAGAGAGGGAGGGAGAGAGAGGGTGGAAGGGAGAGAGAGCGAGGGAGAGAGAGGGTGGAAGGGAGAGAGAGTGAGGGAGAGAGAGAGGGAGAGGGAGGGAGGGGGGGAGAGGATGAGAAGGGAGATTATGAAAACTCGGGACTTGCTGGTTATTGGTTTCTTTTATGAGAAACTGCCGAAAACATGACGCTTAATTGATATCTTTTCTGCAAGGAATATCGGACGTAACCGCTGGCGGGGATTTAAATACAAGTATGTATACTAATACATTTGTTTCCCTTTTAATCTGGTTTGGTGAATATTAAATGGTTGTTTATGTGCTCCGAGACCTCACACCGAACGATGACTTAAAGCTGAACTCCGGGCAGATGTAAAAGATACAACTGAAATAACCACGGCTCTTTTTTTCAAAGTATAGGTGCAGGAACTCCCCTTATTCTGAGTCACTTCTTGTCTCCACCTCCTACCCATCTCCGAGCACCATCCCTTGGTTCCACCTCCTACCCACCTATGCACACCGTCCCTTGATTCCACCTCCTACCTACCTCCAAGTACCATCCCTTGGTTCCACCTCCTACCCACCTTCATGCACATCCCTTGGTTCCACCTCCTACCCACCTCTGAGAACCGTTCCTTGGTTCCACATCCTACCCACCTCTGAGTACCATCCCTTGGTCCCACCTCCTACCCACCTCTGAACACCATTCCTTGGTTCCACCTCCTACCCACCTATGCACACCGTCCCTTGATTCCACCTCCTACCTACCTCCGAGTACCATCCCTTGGTTCCACCTCCTACCCACCTTCATGCACATCCCTTGGTTCCACCTCCTACCACCTCTGAGAACCGTTCCTTGGTTCCACCTCCTACCCACCTCTGAGTACCATCCCTTGGTTCCACCTCCTACCCACCTCCAAGCACTGTTCCTTGGTACCACCTCCTACTCACCTCCAAGCACCGTCCCTTGATTTCACCCCCTACCCACTTCTGAGCACCATTCCTTGGTTCCACCACCTACCCACTTCCAAGCACCGTCTCTTGGTTCCACCTCCTACCCACCTCTAAGTACCATCCCTTGGCTCCACCTCCTACCCACCTCCGAGCACCGTCCTTTGGTTCCACCTTGTGATGGGAGTCACTTTGGGTGGGGGGCTCATGGAACCCTGCTTACTTTGCAGAGGTTGGGAGACCCCTGTCTCAGATCCCAATATCCATATTATGTCTCTTAGGGGCACAGGGTGACTGATGGAGAATGTGGTTGGAATGACTTCAGATGAGACGGTAATATTTATCAGCCATATGAAGACTATTCCTGGTTGTTGATTCTGAACTAGACATGTAAATGGAAGCTGATCACGCCGGGCTCTCCTCTACTCCAGTGTAGGAAATGGACTGTCTGCTCTGTAGTGAGATCCTAATTTATCCAACCATTGTCTAAGTATGTATGGATTCCCATTCACCTTTTGTTTGGATCACCCAGCTAACTAATCTAATTAACTTACTGTGTAGAGTGTGAAGTCTATTTCTGTATATAGCTGCGTTTGCATATGATCATGTGATCAGTCTCCGTGTGTATTGTATGATCATGTGATCGGTCTCCGTGTGTATTGTATGATCATGTGATCGGTCTCCGTGTGTATTGTATGATCATGTGATCGGTCTCCGTGTGTATTGTATGATCATGTGATCGGTCTCCGTGTGTATTGTATGATCATGTGATCGGTCTCCGTGTGTATTGTATGATCATGTGATCGGTCTCCGTGTGTATTGTATGATCATGTGATCGGTCTCCGTGTGTATTGTATGATCATGTGATCGGTCTCCGTGTGTATTGTATGATCATGTGATCGGTCTCCGTGTGTATTGTACGATCATGTGATCGGTCTCCGTGTGTATTGTACGATCATGTGATCGGTCTCCGCGCACCCTCCCTTGGTTCCACCCCCTACCCACCTCCGCTCACCGTCCCTTGGTTCCACCTCCTACCCGCCTCCGCACACCATCACTTGGTTCCACCTAATATCCGCCTCCGCTCACCGTCCCTTGGTTCCACCTCCTACCCGCCTCCGCTCACCGTCCCTTGGTTTCACCTCCTACCCGCCTCCGCGTACCGTCCCTTGGTTCCACCTCCTACCCGCCTCCGCTCACCGTCCCTTGGTTCCACCTCCTACTCGCCTCCGCGCACCGTCCCTTGGTTCCACCTCCTACCCGCCTCCGCGCACCGTTCCTTGGTTCCACCTCCTACCCACCTCCGCTCACCGTCCCTTGGTTCCACCTCCTACCCGCCTCCGCTCACCGTCCCTTGGTTCCACCTCCTACCCGCCTCCGCTCACCGTCCCTTGGTTCCACCTCCTACTCGCCTCCGCTCACCGTCCCTTGGTTCCACCTCCTACCCGCCTCCGCGCACCGTTCCTTGGTTCCACCTCCTACCCACCTCCGCTCACCGTCCCTTGGTTCCACCTCCTACCCACCTCCGCGCACCGTCCCTTGGTTCCACCTCCTACTCACCTCCGCGCACCGTCCTTTGGTTCCACCTGCTACTCACCTCCGCGCACCGTCCCTTGGTTCCACCTCCTACTCACCTCCGCGCACCGTCCCTTGGTTCCACCTCCTACTCACCTCCGCGCACCGTCCTTTGGTTCCACCTCCTACTCACCTCCGCGCACCGTCCTTTGGTTCCACCTCCTACTCACCTCCGCGCACCGTTCCTTGGTTCCACCTCCTACTCACCTCCGCGCACCGTCCCTTGGTTCCACCTCCTACTCACCTCCGCGCACCGTCCCTTGCTTCCACCTCCTACTCACCTCCGCGCACCGTCCCTTGGTTCCACCCCCTACCAACCTCCCAGTACCGCCCCTTTTAGAGAATACAGAGCCAAGTATCATTTTATGGTGCTAAGTAATTTGTATGGAATTTGTTAATGATGACCAGAAAAGCATCATTAAGCCAGCATCAATAAACCCTCCCTAGCAACAATAGATTTCACCCCCAGCAACAATGGACCCCAGCAATAACAGACCCCCAGCAGCAACAACAATTTCCCAGCAGTCAGCATCAATAGGCTCTCCAGCAGCCAGCAACAATAGACCTCTAACTCAACAGTAGATCCCTAGATTCCTTCCAGCAACAATTTACACCCCCCCAGCAACAATACATCCCCCACCCGCAACAACAAATCTCTCCAGCAAAAATAAATTACCACACAAAATGTATGTCTTCCAGCAACAATTGACACCCCCTGGCAACAATAGATCCCTGACAGCAACAACAGATTTCCCAGCAGCCAGCAATAATAGACCTGTAACTCAGCAGTAGATCCCTAGATCCCTTCCAGCAACAAATGTCAACCCCCCTAGCAACAATTAATCCCCCACCAGCAACAATAGATCTCCCCAGAATCAATAAACAGCCACACAAATGTATGCCTTCCAGCAACAATAAACCCCCAGCAGCCAGCAACAGTAGACCCCCCTTCAACAGTAGATCTCTTCCAGCAACAATTGACCCCCTCCTAGAAAAATACACCCCCAGCAACAATAGACCCCCCACAACCAACAATAGACTTCGGCAGCAACAATAGACCACCATGCAAAAATAGATCCCCTCCAGCAACAATAGACCACCCAGCATTAATAGACCCTCCAGCACACCCCAGCACCCCTTTGCCATTAGATATATTCAGTGCTGGAGGTGCCGGAACTGCGTTCCCCGCGTTCCCGCTGAAAAAAGGTCTTGGAAATAATACATCCTTAAGGGATTGTTTAGACCTGTGGTTGAGGCGGGCCTTAAAAACACGTGGTTGAACTGCACTTTTAGTGCCCCAACCTCCCCTACTTAAGCTTCAAAGGCATCGCCTGGGGTTTTCACCCGCCACAGTCTCTGTGCTTCGCCTTTTGGCTGCTGCAAAAATGATCCAACTTGTGGCATTTGGCAGGCAACAAGCCTACAGAATGCGGCCCACTCCAGCAAATGAGGAAGTCCTGCAACCGTCCTGCAGCCGTCCTGCAACCGTCCTGCAGCCGTCCTGCAGCCGTCCTGCAGCCGCATGCAATGCGCATGGTTAAGGCGCATTAGTGCAGAAGTTATGGGGTCAAAACTGAAGAGGTGTCACATTGCCTCCTCGATGCCTGGCAAAGACCTCTCAAACATGGATCACATTTCAGAGAAGCGGGGGGCTTAGACCGGAGCAGTGGTGTAACCGGAACCCTCAGAGAACTGGTGCAAGAATCCATGAAGGGCCCCCCTGACCTTCGGCTGGGGCCCTTCCCACCAAGCCTAGTGGCAGAACGCCAGGGCCCAATCACAACTGCAACCTTTGTGACTCTGGTAGTTCCACGACTGGTTTCAGTAGTTTTTTTATCTTTGTTATTTTTTTTTTTATTATTTTTTTTAGGAGTCCCGTTGGGGGGGCTATTGGGAGATATTAGGGGTCTAAACAGGCCTCTGATGTTTCAGAGACAGAGAAAGGAGATTGAGGACACAGCTCTCAATATCCTTCCCTGTAGCCTCAGCTGCACAGAATGAATGAACTCTAATAGTTCTGTACAGTTTCCCCTCCATTCACAAACTGAAACATAGTAAACAGTTTACTATGCCTCAGTTATGGATCAGTGATCACTACGGATCACTGACTCTCCATTCAGAAAAGGAAGGGGCTGCTAAATGTGTCATGTGCCCCTTCCCTGCTTACCATCCTGACAGGTCCCCTGTAGCAGCCGGCGGGGAGGGAGGAACCTGACATTTACCAGCCCCTTCCCTGCCTTCCATCCTGATAGGTCCCCGCAGCAGCCGGCGGGGAAGGGGGAACCTGACATTTACCAGCCCCTTCCCTGCTTTCCATCCTGACAGGTCCCCGCAGCAGCCGGCGGGGAGGGGGGAACCTGACATTTACCAGCCCCTTCCCTGCTTTCCATCCTGACAGGTCCCCTGCAGTAGCTGGTAGGGAGGGAGGAACCTGACATTTACCAGCCCCTTCCCTGCTTTCCATCCTGACAGATCCCCCGCAGCAGCCGACGGGGAAGGGGGAACCTGACATTTACCAGCCCCTTCCCTGCCTTCCATCCTGACAGGTCCCCGCAGCAGCCGACGGGGAAGGGGGAACCTGACATTTACCAGCCCCTTCCCTGCTTTCCATCCTGACAGGTCCCCTGCAGTAGCTGGTAGGGAGGGGGGAACCTGACATTTACCAGCCCCTTCCAGGCTTTCCATCCTGACAGATGGGGGGGTAGAGGGGAGGGGAGAACCTGGCAGAGCTATGGGGGATGAGGGGGTCCAGGAAAGAGCTCAGGGGCTGGAGAGCACACAGGAGAAGCAGAAAAAAGCTGGATAGGTTTTAGGATAGGAAAAAAGCAGTTTAGAGACCAATCTAAGCCCGGCCTTAATGTATTTTAAATAGAAACAGTATAAATATCCAAATATACCCAGTTATCAGCCTCTTGCAGTCCCTGTACAGCAGGGCTAGAGTGTGAGAGGGATAAGCAGCACAAGGAGCCAAGAGAGAGCAGAGTGACAGAGAGATGAGCTAATCACTGTGCTGCTTCTCCTTTCACTGTACATTCACAAGCTGGGGGCTCGTCCGAGATGACTTGGGCTCAGAGGAAGTGGGTTGAATCATGCTGAAAGGAGAAGAGAGCAGAGTGACAGAGAGATGAGCTTATGGCTGTGCTGCTTCTCCTTTCACTGTACATTCACAAGCTGGGGGCTCGTCCGGGATGACTTGGGCTCAGAGGAAGTGGGTTGAATCATGCTGAAAGGAGAAGAGAGCAGAGTGACAGAGAGAGATGAGCTTATCGCTGTCCTGCTTCTCCTTTCACTGTACATTCACAAGCTGGGGGCTCGTCTGGGATGACTTGGGCTCAGAGGAAGTGGGTTGAATCATGCTGAAAGGAGAAGAGAGCAGAGTGACAGAGAGATGAGCTAATCGCTGTGCTGCTTCTCCTTTCACTGTACATTCACAAGCTGGGGGCTCGTCCGGGATGACTTGGGCTCAGAGGAAGTGGGTTGAATCATGCTGAAAGGAGAAGAGAGCAGAGTGACAGAGAGAGATGAGCTTATCGCTGTCCTGCTTCTCCTTTCACTGTACATTCACAAGCTGGGGGCTCGTCTGGGATGACTTGGGCTCAGAGGAAGTGGGTTGAATCATGCTGAAAGGAGAAGAGAGCAGAGTGACAGAGAGATGAGCTTATGGCTGTGCTGCTTCTCCTTTCACTGTACATTCACAAGCTGGGGGCTCGTCCGGTATGACTTGGGCTCAGAGGAAGTGGGTTGAATCATGCTGAAAGGAGAAGAGAGCAGAGTGACAGAGAGATGAGCTAATCGCTGTGCAGTTTCTCCTTTCACTGTACATTCACAAGCTGGGGGCTCGTCCGGGATGACTTGGGCTCAGAGGAAGTGGGTTGAATCATGCTGAAAGGAGAAGAGAGCAGAGTGACAGAGAGATGAGCTAATCGCTGTGCTGCTTCTCCTTTCACTGTACATTCACAAGCTGGGGGCTCGTCCGGGATGACTGGGATCCAGTGGAAGACGGCTGAGTGACGCTGGCCAGGGAACAAAGTACTGCTGGGGACGCCTCTGGACTGAAGCCAAATATTGCAGCAAAAGCTGGTTTTGCTCATTTATCTAATAGATGATTTATTATTCTTTGAATTTTTGTGTATTTCCTCCAGATCTGTGCAGCATTCCTGTGCAGGAACTTTGTCCTTGTGCTGGCGCTTCCTATAATATAGACCAGTCCCTGCTGCTCTCTCTTTCTGTGCAGGGTGTCCTGTCTCTGCCCCCCTGGAGTTTTTCACAGGCCGCCTGCAGAGGGTGGAGCCTTCTGAACCCCTCCCACAGCTTTGCTTTCTGCACAGGCTAAGTACAGCCCAGCAATGATGTCACTGCTACTTTTACAAGGTAATATCTGTGTTTGCAGAGGCATTTGGTGCACAAAGTGGATCTATATCCTTTGTGGCTATCAAGGAATATATTTCCATGGAAGTTTTTGTACCCAGAGATCAGATGTCATGTTGTTGGTTTAGATACAATGTATTCCACATAATATCCTTGGCTGGGACTCCATCCCGTCTTCACACCCTCAGGAACCTTCCCCCCCACACAGGAGACTCTGATACAGAGAATCATTGCAGTCCTCTCTCTGGTCCTCCCTCGTCTGTCCGGAATGTTCAGTTCATAACAAGAACTATAAAAAGTTGGAATAAAACTCCTGACTCTGCGATTGCGGCTGCTGATCTCAGCAAGTCCCGGGAAGATCAGCCTCTGCTGCAGGACTCTGGGAATAGCCGGCAGTCACTCAGCTCTTCATTGTGTTACTCTGTGTGACCCTCATGGTAATATTTCTGCCCCTCGGACTCCTCGCCTTCCTCTACAGTTCTAGTGGCTTCTATCGCGTCCAATAAATGTCCCCGGAATGTCCCAATCCAGCCAAATGGAAAGTAATAGCTGGCGCCGCAACGTGGAAGGTGAGTGTCGGGGCGCCACGTGAGACGCAAACCACCAGAAATATACCCAGAAATGTGAAATGTCTGAGATTTCCCGTCACTCGTTCTGTTTTATATTAGAAAAAAATACTTCAATTTATAGAAGATCCGGAAACTTCCACCATAATAAACCTTCCTTGTGTATCACAGAGCGGGGCCAGTATGTAGAATGTGCTCCAGCCGAGGCCCGAGTCTCATGTATGTGTGGTGACGGAGACCCTTCACATCACAGCCCCCCCACATCACAGACCCCCCCCACATCACAGACCCCCCCTCACATCACAGACCCCCCTCACATCACAGCCCCCCCTCACATCACAGCCCCCCCTCACATCACAGACCCCCCCTCACATCACAGACCCCCCCCCCACATCACAGACCCCCCTCACACCACAGCCCCCCCCTCACATCACAGACCCCCTCTCATCACAGCCCCCCCTCACATCACAGAGCCCCCTCACATCACAGCCCCCCCTCACATCACAGACCCCCTCACATCACAGCCCCCCCTCACATCACAGCCCCCCCCACATCACAGACCCCCCTCACATCACAGACCCCCCTAACATCACAGACCCCCCTCACATCACAGACTCGCCCCCACATCACAGACCCCCCCCACATCACAGACCCCCCCTCACATCACAGACCCCCCCTCACATCACAGACCCCCCTCACATCACAGACCCCCCTCACATCACAGACCCCCCCTCACATCACAGACCCCCTCACATCACAGACTCGCCCCCACATCACAAACCCCCCCCACATCACAGCCCCCCCTCACATCACAGCCCCCCCTCACATCACAGACCCCCCTAACATTACAGACCCCCCTCACATCACAGACCCCCCCACATCACAGACCCCCCTCACATCACAGACCCCCCCTCACATCACAGACTCGCCCCCACATCACAAACCCCCCCCACATCACAGACCCCCCCTCACATCACAGACCCCCCCACATCACAGACCCCCCTAACATTACAGCCCCCCTCACATCACAGACCCCCCCTCACATCACAGCCCCCCCTCACATCACAGACTCGCCCCCACATCACAGACCCCCCCACACATCACAGACCCCCCTAACATTACAGCCCCCCTCACATCACAGACCCGCCCTCACATCACAGCCCCACATCACAGACCCCCCTAACATTACAGCCCCCCTCACATCACAGACCCCCCCTCACATCACAGACCCCCCTCACATCACAGACCCCCCTCACATCACAGACCCCCCTCACATCACAGCCCCCCCTAACATCACAGACCCCCCCACATCACAGACTCCCCACATCACAGCCCCCCCCACATCACAGCCCCCCCCCTAACATTACAGCCCCCCTCACATCACAGACCCACCCTCACATCACAGCCCCCCCTCACATCACAGACCCCCCCACATTACAGACCCCCCACATCACAGCCCCCCCTCACATCACAGCCCCCCCCACATCACAGACCCCCCCACATCACAGACCCCCTCACATCACAGACCCCCTCACATCACAGACCCTCTCACATCACAGCCCCCTTCACATCACAGCCCCCCTTCACATCACAGCCCCCCTTCACATCACAGCCCCCCCTCACATCACAGCCCCCCCCACATCACAGACCCCCTCACATCACAGACCCTCTCACATCACAGCCCCCTTCACATCACAGCCCCCCTTCACATCACAGCCCCCCTTCACATCACAGCCCCCTTCACATCACAGCCCCCCTTCACATCACAGCCCCCCCTCACATCGCAGCCCCCCACATCATCACAGCCCCCCCTCACATCACAGCCCCCCTCACATCACAGCCCCTCTCACATCACAGCGACCCCCCTCACATCACAGACCCCCCTCACATCACAGACCCCCCTTTGAATCAATGTCCCCTGTCCGCCTTCACATCATGCTCTCCCCCCTATTTACATCACAGTTCCCCCTTAACATCAGTGTTCTCAGTCCCACATCACAGTCCCACCTTTACATCAATGTCCCCAGCCCCCCTTCACATCATGGTCCCCCCATTTACCTCACAGTTTCCCCTTTACATCAGTGTCCACAGCCCCCCTTAACATCACAGCCCCCTCTTTACATCAGTGTCCCCAGTCCCCCTTGACATCATGTTCCCCCCATTTACATCACTGTCCCCCCTTTACATCAATGTCTCCAGTCCCCCTTCACATCACAGTCCCCCCTTTACATCAGTGTCCTCAATGTGTATTTATTATGTCTTCCTAGAAGAGCCTGCGCAGCATTGCTCCCACGGTCAGTGGATCAGTGGATCAGTGGATGGTGGGTGCAATATGAGGCTCCTGAAGGTACTTCCTCCGACTTTCTGCCCGAAACTCCATATGGACCAGAGGAAGTGTCAGCACTCATTGGTGCCCGCACAGTCCACTGAGAACTTCACATCTGTCTGCTGGGGTGGCAGATTGGACTTGTTGTTTCATCATTCACAGATCCCTGTAAATTGATGACGCGGCCGTGTGGGGCTCTGCGACTGTGGAGGAGAGGAACCCCCCACCCACTGCCACTGGAAGGAGGGGCTCAGAGGGTGGGGGTCAGGGGGCTGGAACATTTTACACTTGAAATATGGGTCCAACATGTAACATGTTCCAAAGGTGCACTTAGCCTCGAAGCCCACAATATGTAGATTAATACTCTCAGGTCTGATCTTGATCCCGGCCGGCTCTGATCCTCCTCTTCTCAGGTCCTCCACCAGTGACCCTGGCTCCTCCCCGCTGCCCTACAGCAAGCTTGCTCTAGGAACACTTGTGAATGCTCAATCCCAGTTGTCCGACTTCGAGGAGGAGATGATTGATAGGGACACTTGTGAATGCTCAATCCCAGTTGTCCGACTTCGAGGAGGAGATGATTGATAGGGACACTTGTGAATGCTCAATCCCAGTTGTCCGACTTCGAGGAGGAGATGATTGATAGGGACACTTGTGAATGCTCAATCCCAGTTGTCCGACTTCGAGGAGGAGATGATTGATAGGGACACTTGTGAATGCTCAATCCCAGTTGTCCGACTTCGAGGAGGAGATGATTGATAGGGACACTTGTGAATGCTCAATCCCAGTTGTCCGACTTCGAGGAGGAGATGATTGATAGGGACACTTGTGAGTGCTCAATCCCAGTTGTCCGACTTCGAGGAGGAGATGATTGACAGCATTGACCTAATTGGGTACAAGTCCATATTAATCAAGGTCATCGACCCCCCCTGGAGCTCATTGGCTCAGCAATGACAGCGAACTTCTGAAGTCGGAAGAACTTGTGTATGGACGGAACCCAAACTCATCATCACGAATCGTCGTCAGAGATCACCCATTGGCCATGTCAGGTCAATGATGTCACCAGATTTCTGCCCCTTTGTATATGTGTAGCTATGGGGCAGAGAATTTCCCCCCACAGTTCATTTGTCCACCAATGACATCTAAATTCCCCACCCCGCCCCCTTGTGACATCATGACAGTATTTAAGAACTGTCAACCTGGCACAGCTGTCAGACGGCGGGAGTCGGCATCGGGGGTGGAGTGGTTTTCTTTTTTTCCTTTCAGGGCGGCGGCGGCGGGTATCGTGATTGACTTTAAATTTTTGTTTGTAACAGACTGTCTCCGGTCATTTTTCACACTACACTTTTTTTTGTGAATGGGTAGCGGTACCATGTACCCCATACTTATTCACATGGGGGGGCGGGATCTGGGGGCCCCCTTTGTGAATGGGGCTTTCAGATTCCGATAAGCCCCCTGCCCACACACCCCCACAACCAGGGTTGTGAGGAAGAGGCCCTTGTCCCCATCAACATGGTTCTTTGGGAGGGGGAGCCCCCCCGTCTCAAAGCACCTCCCTCATGTTGAGGGCATTTGGCCTGGTATGGTTCTGGAGGGGGGGGCACTCACTCATTCCCCCCCTTTCCTGACCTGCCGGGCAGCATGCTCAGATAAGGGTCTGGTATGGATTTTGGAGGGACCCTCATGCCATTTTTTTTTTCACACTTTGGCGTGGGGGTTCCCCTCAAAATCCTTACCAGACCCACAGGGCTTGGTATGGATGGGGGGGACCCCATGTCAGTTTTTTTTTAAGTTTTAATTGTTGGGCAATGCTAACAATTCTTTCTTCATTCAGCTGTCAGTGGGTAACCACACTGACACCAGGAGCCCCACTGACACCAGGGGCCCCACTGACACCAGGAATCCCACTGACACCAGGAATCCCACTGACACCAGGAGCCCCACTGACGCCAGGAGCCCCACTGACGCCAGGAGCCCCACTGACGCCAGGAATCCCACTGACGCCAGGAATCCCACTGACGCCAGGAGCCCCACTGACGCCAGGAGCCCCACTGACGCCAGGAGCCCCACTGACACCAGGAACATGAATGAATGTCTCACTACTAAAATACTGCGTGACTTCATCATAGAACTCCCAGCGGATTGTAGTCACTGAGCGGGATCTCACCACATACTGCATAAGATACCACTCAGTAAATTGCTCGTGTTCCAAGTTTGCGGTCGAACATTCTGTGGGTTCGGATGTTCGATTATGAACCGAATGGGGGGGGGGGGGTGTTCTGCCCATCACTACTCAGCAGGCTGGCCAAGTCCCCAGAGTCTCCTAAAATGCAAAGTTTTCATGTCAAACCGGCGTTTTCCTGAACTCTGAAAACTGCCACTGACACCTTACCCTCTAAAGGCGACCGATGTCCTTTATTCCCGTTTCCCCGCCAATTCCGCCATATTCTCCACCAGCCGACATAGCGGTGAGATATTCCCATCCACCACCAAATTAGGAAAACATCCCATGTATTTGTATCAGCCGGAGCGGGGACGCCGCGTCCTCTTCAGCCGCCCAGGAGCGGAATCTCAATAATTAATCCGTTTTTTTTTTTAAAATATTCGGATAAATAATTCATAAACGATGTGATTATTCCTCAAATGTGGATTTAATATGAAATTGCTACTTATTGCCATTCTGACATTTCCGATCTCGAGGCGGCCATGGCGGTCATTGAAATCCCATCGCATAAATGAGACATTGTGTTTTGCTTTTCTTTTTTTTGGTGTCAGACGTGGAGGTGAAGCGGTGTCATTTATCCCCCGAATTAATGGCGCGCAATTTTCCCAGTGGAACGCATTTTTAAAGTTGAGCCAAAAAAAAAATGTGTTATCACCGCTGTGTTCTGCGCAGGATTTTCGACAGATGCTTAACCCGCTAAAGAAGTCAAATGCTGGTTATTAACTGCGGCGAGAGTGTTACACATATTGTCACTTTGATACAATTATTGTACTTAGTTACATAGTTATATCGTTACATAGTTACATAGTTATATCGTTATATAGTCACATCGTTATATAGTCACATCGTTACATCGTTACATAGTTATATCGTTACATAGTTATATCGTTACATAGTTACATAGTTATATCGTTATATAGTTATATCGTTACAAAGTTATATCGTTACATCGTTACATAGTTATATCGTTACATAGTTATATCGTTACATAGTTATATCGTTACATAGTTATATCGTTACATAGTTACATCGTTACATAGTTACATCGTTACATAGTTACATCGTTACATAGTTACATCGTTACATAGTTACATCGTTACATAGTTATATCGTTACATAGTTATATTGTTACATAGTTATATCGTTACATAGTTATATCGTTATATAGTCACATCGTTATATAGTCACATCGTTACATCGTTACATCGTTACATAGTTATATCGTTACATAGTTATATCGTTACATAGTTACATAGTTATATCGTTATATAGTTATATCGTTACAAAGTTATATCGTTACATCGTTACATAGTTATATCGTTACATAGTTATATCGTTACATAGTTATATCGTTACATAGTTATATCGTTACATAGTTACATCGTTACATAGTTACATCGTTACATAGTTACATCGTTACATAGTTACATCGTTACATAGTTACATCGTTACATAGTTATATCGTTACATAGTTATATCGTTACATAGTTATATCGTTACATAGTTATATCGTTACATAGTTATATCGTTACATAGTTATATCGTTATATAGTTATATCGTTACATCGTTACATAGTTATATCGTTACATAGTTATATCGTTACATAGTTACATAGTTATATCGTTACATAGTTATATCGTTACATAGTTATATCGTTACATAGTTATATCGTTACATAGTTACATAGTTATATAGTTACATAGTTATATAGTTACATAGTTACATAGTTATATCGTTACATAGTTATATCGTTACATAGTTATATCGTTACATAGTTATATCGTTACATAGTTATATCGTTACATAGTTATATCGTTACATAGTTACATAGTTATATCGTTACATAGTTATATAGTTACATAGTTACATAGTTATATCGTTACATAGTTACATAGTTATATCGTTATATAGTTATATCGTTACATAGTTACATAGTTATATCGTTACATAGTTATATAGTTACATAGTTACATAGTTATATATTTACATAGTTACATAGTTATATAGTTATATAGTTACATAGTTACATAGTTATATAGTTATATAGTTAGTCTGGCTGAAAAAAGACAAAAGTCCATCCAGTTCAACCATAAACCACCTCCTGTCCCGCCATTGTATATAAACGGCTGGGCGGTGGCAGTGCAGGGTCGGGTGGACGTTTATAAATGGCCTCCCCGCCCCCTGCTTGTGCGCTCCCTGGGAGTGCGCAGCACCGCAAACCGGTGCCCGCTGTGTCCTCTGGACACAGTGGAACACCGATCGTCCTACGGGAGCTCTGTGCGAGGTCCCAATCATGTGATCACTGATTGGCCAATCAGTGATCACATGCAGAGTAGTAAGCAAGATGTCACTTCTGACATCATTGCTTACTACCTGTGAAATATGTGACTGATCACAGAGATCAC
>NW_028321216.1:0-55000 GCF_062004578.1 Staurois parvus
GTAATGCAGAGCCGTATCGCAAAAAGTGGCCTGGTTAGGAAGGGGGGTAAATTCCCAGGAGGGCCTCGTCAGGAAGGGGGGTTAAATTCCCAGGAGGGCCTCGACAGGAAGGGGGATACATTCCCAGGAGGGCATGGTCAGGAAGGGGGGGGGGGGTAAATTCCCAGGAGGGCCTGGTCAGGAAGGGGGGTAAATTCTCAGGATGGCCTGGTCAGGAAGGGGGGGGGGGTAAATTCCCAGGAGGGCCTGGTCAGGAAGGGGGGGGGGTAAATTCCCAGGAGGGCCTGGTCAGGAAGGGGGGTAAATTCCCAGGAGGGCCTGGTCAGGAAGGGGGGGGGGGTAAATTCCCAGGAGGGCATGGTCAAGAAGGGGGATAAATTCCCCATGAGGGCTTGGTCAGGAAGGGGGATAAATTCCCCATGAGGGCTTGGTCAGGAAGGGGGATACATTCCCCATGAGGGCTTGGTTAGGAAGAGGGGTACATTTCAAGGAGGGCCTGTTCAGGAAAAGGGGTAAATTCTCAGAAGGGCCTGGTCAGGAAGGGGGGTAAATTCCTAAGAGGGCCTGGTCAGGAAGGGGGATAAATTCCCCAGGAGGGCTTGGTCAGGAAGGGGGATGAATTCCCATGAGGGCCTGGTCAGGAAGGGGGGGGGGTAAATTCCCATGAGGGCCAGGTCAGGAAGGGGGGGGGGGAAATTCCCATGAGGGCCTGGTCAGGAAGGGGGGGGGATAAATTTTCATGAGGGCCTGGTCAGGAAGGGGGGGGGTAAATTCCCAGGAGGGTCTCGTCAGGAAGGGGGATACATTCCCAGGAGGGCCTGGTCAGGAAGGAGGGGGGGTAAATTCCCAGGAGGGCCTGGTCAGGAAGGGGGGTAAATTCTCAGGATGGCCTGGTCAGGAAGGGGGGGGGTAAATTCCCAGGAGGGCCTGGTCAGGAAGGGGGGGGTAAATTCCCAGGAGGGCCTGGTCAGGAAGGGGGGTAAATTCCCAGGAGGGCCTAGTCAGGAAGGGGGGGGGGTAAATTCCCAGGAGGGCATGGTCAGGAAGGGGGATAAATTCCCCACGAGGGCCTGGTCAGGAAGGGGGATAAATTCCCAGGAGGGCATGGTCAGGAAGGGGGATAAATTCCCCATGAGGGCTTGGTCAGGAAGAGGGGTACATTTCAAGGAGGGCCTGTTCAGGAAAAGGGGTAAATTCTCAGAAGGGCCTGGTCAGGAAGGGGGGTAAATTCCCAAGAGGACATGGTCATGAAGGGGGATAAATTCCCCAGGAGGGCCTGGTCAGGAAGGGGGGGGGGAAATTCCCATGAGGGCCTGGTCAGGAAGGGGGGGGGAAATTCCCATGAGGGCCTGGTCAGGAAGGGGGGGGTAAATTCCCATGAGGGCCTGGTCAGGAAGGGGGGGGAAATTCCCATGAGGGCCTGGTCAGGAAGGGGGGGGTAAATTTCCATGAGGGCCTGGTCAGGAAGGGGGGGTAAATTCCCAGGAGGGCCTGGTCAGGAAGGAGAGTAAATTCCGAGAAGGGCCTGGTCAGGAAGGGGGATAAATTCCGCAGGAGGGCTTGGTCAGGATGGGGGGTAAATTCTCAGGAGGGCCTGGTCAGGAAGGGGGGTAAATTCCCTGGAGGGCAAGGGGTTAAAATGTTACCCCAGCAGTATGCCCCCGACCCCCCCTCCTCCTCCGCCCTAGATCTACCCGAGTCCTATCGTGATCCAGTGCTGTCCTCATCTGTAGCGGCACTCTCAAGCTTTGCCGAGGCACCAGGAGACATTGGCGTCAGTCAAATCCTGTAAGGAGGGAGCAGGGGGCGGGGCTGAGCTACGATGTGTGTCTATGGACACACACAGCCCGGCTCAGGATTGAGCCTGCAGGTATGTCCCCCATAGGAAGCAGCTTTCTATGGCGGCACAACGAGAAGAGAAGCGCCGGCAGGGGACCCCAGGTGAGGAGGATCGGGGGCCGCTCTGTGGAATACCATTACACGGAGCAGGTAATTATAACATGTTTTTTGTTTAATTACTATCGCTTTTGGAATTTCTTTTATAACCTAACCACGCTTTAAGCTTCTCCACAACTTTATCCCTGACCTGTCTGTTGTGTTTCTTGGCCTTCATGATGCTGTTTGTCCACTAATGTTCCTCTGAGGGCTTCACAGAACAGCTGTATTTATACTGAGATCACATGACACACGGGGACTCTATGTACTCAGGTGACTTCTGAAGGCAATTGGCTCCACTAGATTTTAGTTAGGGGTATCAGAGTAAAGGGGGCTGAATACAAATGCCGCCACACTTTTCAGATATTTATTTGTAAAAAATGTTGGAAACTATTTCTCATTTTCCTTCCACTTCACAATGATGTGCCACTTTATGTCAGTCTATCACATCCAATCCCCATAAAATACATTTACGTTTTTGGTTGTCACATGACAAAATGTGGAAAAGGTGGAAAAAGGGGTGTGAAGACTTTTTCAAGGCGCTGTTAATCTGCATTTACCGAAATATAAAGTACCTAAAGCAGCCTGACACTGAGAAATGACCATTCATTTTACATTTACAGCCCAAAATAACATGAAAAATTAATGAAAGAGACTAATGCAGGCCATAGACGGGTCGGAAATCGGCGTTAGTGGGTTAATTGGTCATACGTTTTTCGAGGTTTTGGCACATTTTTTTTTATCGGTCAAGTTGGAAAAATCGTGGCCGATTTTGACGATCGGCCGACTTTCCCGGCAATGTTGGGCAAATCGGCTGATCGTTTTAGCGATAAAAAAATCTGCGCATGAGCCGTGACCTGCAAGAAGAAGTAAAAGGAGAAAAAGAAGGAGGAGGAGGAGAAGAAGGAAGGAGGAGGAGAAGAAGGAAGGAGGAGGAGAAGAAGGAAGGAGGAGGAGAAGAAGGAAGAGGAGGAGAAGAAGGAGAAGAGGAGGAGAAGGAGGAGGAGAAGGAGAAGGAGGAGAAGGAGAAGGAGGAGAAGGAGGAGGAGGAGGAGAAGGAGGAGGAGGAGGAGGAGGAGGAGGAGGAGAAGGAAGAGGAGGAGGAGAAGGAAGAGGAGAAGGAGAAGAAGAAGAAGGAGAAGGAAGAGGAGAAGAAGGAGAAGGAGTAGAAGGAAGAGGAGGAAAAGGAGGAGAAGGAGGAGGAGGAGGAGAAGGAGGAGGAGAAGGAGAAGGAGGAGAAGGAAGAGAAGGAAGAGAAGAAGGAGAAGAAGGAGAAGGAAGAGGAGAAGAAGGAAGAGGAGGAGAAGGAGGAAGAGGAGGAGAAGAAGAAAGAGGAGGAGAAGAAGGAGAAGAGGAGGAGGAGAAGGAAGAGGAGGAGAAGAAGGAGAAGAGGAGGAGGAGAAGGAAGAGAAGAAGAAGGAGGAGAAGGAGGAGGAGGAGAAGGAGGAGGAGGAGAAGGAAGAGGAGAAGGAGAAGAAGAAGAAGGAGAAGAAGGAGAAGGAGAAGAAGGAGAAGGAAGAGGAGAAGAAGGAGAAGGAGGAGAAGGAAGAGGAGGAGAAGGAGGAGAAGGAGGAGGAGGAGGAGAAGGAGGAGGAGGAGGAGAAGAAGAAGAAGGAGAAGAAGGAGAAGGAAGAGGAGAAGAAGGAGAAGGAGGAGAAGGAAGAGAAGGAGTAGAAGGAAGAGAAGGAGGAGAAGGAGGAGGAGAAGGAGGAGGAGAAGGAGGAGGAGAAGGAGGAGGAGAAGGAGGAGGAGAAGGAGGAGGAGGAGAAGGAGGTGGAGGAGAAGGAGAAGGAAGAGGAGAAGAAGGAGAAGGAGGAGAAGGAAGAGAAGGAGAAGGAGGAGAAGGAGGAGGAGAAGGAGGAGGAGAAGGAGGAGAAGGAGGAGGAGGAGGAGAAGAAGGAGAAGGAGGAGGAGGAGGAGAAGGAGGAGGAGGAGGAGAAGGAGGAGGAGGAGGAGAAGAAGGAGGAGAAGAAGAAGGAGAAGGAGGAGAAGAAGAAGGAAGAGGAGGAGAAGAAGAAGGAGAAGGAAGAGGAGGAGAAGGAAAAGAAGGAAGAGGAGGAGAAGGAGAAGGAGAAAAAGGAGAAGGAGAAGAAGGAGGAGGAGAAGGAGAAGGAATACCATTACACAGAGCAGGTAATTATAACATGTTTTTTGTTTAATTACTATCACTTTTGGAATTTTTTTTATAACCTAACCACGCTTTAAGCTTCTCCACAACTTTATCCCTGACCTGTCTGGTGTTTTCCTTGACTTTCATGATGCTGTTTGTCTACTAATGTTCCTCTGAGGGCTTCACAGAACAGCTGTATTTATACTGAGATCACGACATACTGGGACTCTATGTACTCATTAGGTAACTTCTGAAGGCAATTGGCTCCACTAGATTTTAGTCAGGGGTATCAGAGTAAAGGGGGCTGAATACAAACACACGCCACACTTTTCAGATATTTATTTGTAAAAAATGTTGGAAACTATTTCTCATTTTCCTTCCACTTCACAATGATGTGCCACTTTATGTCGGTCTATCACATCCAATCCCCATAAAATACATTTACGTTTTTGGTTGTCACATGACAAAATGTGGAAAAGGTGGAAAAAGGGGTGTGAAGACTTTTTCAAGGCGCTGTTAATCTGCATTTACCGAAATATAAAGTACCTAAAGCAGCCTGACACTGAGAAATGACCATTCATTTTACATTTACAGCCCAAAATAACATGAAAAATTAATGAAAGAGACTAATGCAGGCCATAGACGGGTCGGAAATCGGCGTTAGTGGGTTAATTGGTCGTACGTTTTTCGAGGTTTTGGCACATTTTTTTTTTTAATCGGTCAAGTTGGAAAAATCGTGGCCGATTTTGATGATCGGCCGACTTTCCCGGCAATGTTGGGCAAATTGGCTGATCGTTTTAGCGATAAAAAAATCTGCGCATGAGCCGTGACCTGCAAGAAGAAGGAAAAGGAAAAGGAGAAAAAAGGAGAAGGAGAAGAAGGAGAAGAAAGAGAAGAAGGAGGAGGAGAAGGAGGAGAAGAAGAAGGAGGAGGAGAAATAGGAGAAGAAGGAGAAGAAGGAGAAAAAGGGAGAAGGAGAAAAAAGGAGGAAAAAAAGGAGAAGGAGAAGAAAGAAGGAGGAGGAGAAGGAGAAGGAGGAGAAGGAGAAGGAGAAGAAGAAGGAAGAGGAGAAGAAGGAGAAGGAGGAGAAGGAAGAGGAGAAGAAGGAGAAGGAGAAGAGGGAGAAGGAAGAGGAGAAGAAAGAGAAGGAGGAGAAGGAAGAGGAGAAGGAGAAGAAGGAAGAGGAGAAGAAGGAAGAGGAGAAGGAGAAGGAGAAAAAGGAGAAGGAGAAGGAGAAAAAGGAGAAGGAGAAGGAGAAGGAGAAAAAGGAGAAGGAGAAAAAGGAGAAGAAGAAGAAGAAGAAGAAGGAGAAAAAAGGAGAAGGAGGAGGAGGAGGAGGAGAAAAAGGAGAAGAAGGAGAAGGAGGAGAAGGAGAAGGAGAAGGAGGAGAAGGAGAAGAAGGAAGAGGAGGAAAAGGAGGAGGAGGAGAAGAAGAAGAAGGAAGAGGAGGAGGAGGAGGAGAAGAAGAAGGAAGAGGAGGAGGAGGAGGAGGAGAAGAAGAAGGAGAAGGAGGAGAAGGAAGAGGAGGAGAAGGAGAAGAAGGAAGAGGAGGAGAAGGAGAAGAAGGAAGAGGAGGAGAAGGAGAAGGAGAAGAAGGAAGAGGAGGAGAAGGAGAAGAAGGAAGAGGAGGAGAAGGAGGAGAAGAAGGAAGAGGAGGAGAAGAAGGAGAAAAAGGAGAAGGAAGAGGAGGAGAAGAAGAAGTAGAAGAAGAAGAAGAAGGAGAAGAAGGAGGAGAAGGAGAAGGAGAAGGAGAAGGAGAAGAAATGGATACAAATGGATACATTGTTGCAACTGCAAGACTTTCATGTAAAATATAATAGCGGAGCTCTCTGCAGGGACAGAAGTAAAAATGCCGGCCGTAGACGGGATGAAATCGGCTGATTTTTTTACTGTCGGTGGTGACGTCGGCCGATTGACTGACCGATTTTTTAAAAAAAACGCCCATTTTCGACCCGTCTGTGGCCTGCATAAAACCTCGGCCGTTCCTGTAAGAAGGGTAATCCCGCTCCTCCCGGGTCCCCAGTCACGACTGATGCCTGCAGCAGGATTACCCTCATTACAGCATGAAGGGGAGATTGTAGGCGCTTCCATTAATATTTACGGACACCATGCACACCGCATCGTACGACAGCGATCAGTTTGCCAACACGGGTATTCATCGAATCTCTCAGTCATGTTACACATCTGCATGACATGTCACAATATACAACAGGATCATTTTTAAGAAAAAGCTCCACCTTTTATTATTAAAAAGCCCCAGACTTTGCCTAGACTGAGATGATGTCATCAGTCTGCTGCAGGCAGGAAGAAGCATTTCCTCAGTCTCCCCTCCCCTAGTGATCAGACTGTACATTGTAACTTTGTAGGAGGAGGAAGCATTTCCTTAGTCTCTCCTCCCCCAGTGATCAGACTGTACATTGTAACTTTGTAGAAGGAGGAGGCATTTCCTCAGTATCCTCCCCCAGTGATCAGACTGTACATTGTAACTTTGTAGAAGGAGGAGGAAGCATTTCCTTAGTCTCCCCTCCCCCAGTGATCAGACTGTACATTGTAACTTTGTAGAAGGAGGAGGAGGCATTTCCTCAGTCTCTCCTCCCCCAGTGATCAGACTGTACAATGTAACTTTGTAGAAGGAGGAGGAAGCATTTCCTCAGTCTCTCCTCCCCCAGTGATCAGACTGTAGAAGGAGGAGGAGGTGTCTCCCCTCATACACACAGATGATTTGAGGCATCTGACAGGCTATATTAGATACCACTACCAAATCAAACTAATACAAACCAAATGGCAGCTTCCACATCAGGTGCAATGTCAGCTGCCAGGTTGGGTGCCACATTAGGGTACCAGTACCAAACTAGGGGGCAATGTCAGCTGCTGGATCAGGAACTATATTAGGGTACCAGTACCAAACCAGTACAATGTCAGCTGCCAGATCAGGTGCGACATTAGGGTATCAAATCAGATGCCACATTGGGGTACCAGATCAGATGCTATAGTAGGGTATCAGTACCAAAACAGGTGCAATGTCAGCCCCCAGATCAGCTGCTACATTAAGGTATCAGATCAGGTGCTACATTAAGGTGTCAGATCAGGTGCAATGTCAGCCCCCAGATCAGGTGCAATGTCAGCCCCCAGATCAGGTGCTACATTGAGGTATCAGATCAGGTGCAATGTCAGCCCCCAGATCAGGTGCTACATTGAGGTATCAGATCAGGTGCAATGTCAGCCCCCAGATCAGGTGCTACATTGAGGTTTCAGATCAGGTGCAATGTCAGCCCCCAGATCAGGTGCAATGTCAGCCCCCAGATCAGGTGCAATGTCAGCCCCCAGATCAGGTGCTACATTGAGGTATCAGATCAGGTGCAATGTCAGCCCCCAGATCAGGTGCTACATTGAGGTATCAGATCAGGTGCAATGTCAGCCCCCAGATCAGGTGCAATGTCAGCCCCCAGATCAGGTGCTACATTGAGGTATCAGATCAGGTGCAATGTCAGCCCCCAGATCAGGTGCTACATTGAGGTATCAGATCAGGTGCAATGTCAGCCCCCAGATCAGGTGCTACATTGAGGTATCAGATCAGGTGCAATGTCAGCCCCCAGATCAGGTGCTACATTGAGGTATCAGATCAGGTGCAATGTCAGCCCCCAGATCAGGTGCAATGTCAGCCCCCAGATCAGGTGCAATGTCAGCCCCCAGATCAGGTGCTACATTGAGGTATCAGATCAGGTGCAATGTCAGCCCCCAGATCAGGTGCTACATTGAGGTATCAGATCAGGTGCAATGTCAGCCCCCAGATCAGGTGCTACATTAAGGTATCAGATCAGGTGCTACATTAAGGTATCAGATCAGGTGCCACATTAAGGTATCAGATCAGGTGCACTCTCAGGTGGCAGATAAGACACTTAGTCGAAGGTTAAAGGCCCGAATATTCAGTGCAGCACAACATTCAACCGAATTTCAGACAATACAGAGTGATAGAGACACAAGGCCAGACACAGGAACACACCTGAGAGAAAGATGGACCGCAGAACCCTTCCCGGAACTTCTTCAGGTTTCAAGAGAAGAGATGACCGCGTCTCGTCCGATGGCTCAGTGGACAGCAGATCACCTATTTTCTAGCTCCCGTCTCCACTCTCTCGCAGGAACCAGCAGCGACGTGCCATGTGATACGATTTGTTCGATGGTTTACACTGCGGGGCCCCGGGGGTTTGCAGGAGCTGCCTTACCTAGAAGGCTGGCAAGGTGTTCCAGTACTCAGACCCCCCCAGGATATACTGCAAACAAACCTCTCCTACACGAAGGGTGCCAGATCCTGAGGAAAGTCAAACACAGAATACTGGGTGCAGGAGGAACGAGAGACCAGGACAAACCGCACCGCCTGAAGAATGACGACTTCATTCACACTCCATATCTTCATCATCACGTAGGAGGAGAACGGAAGGAGACCGCAGGAAAACATGGATTCTTATCACAGCTTTAATGCATTTTTTGTCTGCGACTCTGCGGGACTTTACTTTGCTTTCGAATGTAGAAGAAACATTCGTTCTTTTCTGCAGTCGAGGATTCTTACCTGCCCACCATCATCTTTACAATGTACCCTGAGCTGCACATGCACAGCTCAGTCTGCAATTCTGGAACCTGCAGGGATGAATGTCGGAGGGACAGAGTAGGGAGGATGGTTACGTGGGTACAGGGTGGCACTTTCCAAAGATGTGATCAGCTGGCTGTACAACTAGGTCAGCGTTTCTCAACCTTTTTTCAATCAAGGCACCCATAAAATTATGGACAGTCCCAAGGCACCCCATTCTAAAATGGGGGGGGCCTCTAAAATGTCAAATTTAAAAGGGCACCCCATCCTAAAATGTGAAACCATTCTAATGAAGCAACATCCACACACAGGACACCCACCATTAGAGGGGATCCATTCTTCCACAGCAAATACACTTTTGCTCCCCGGTACTGATTAGTATTCCAGTGTTTCTCCTCTCCCTCAGTTTTTCTCCATCACTGAGATAATGTGACCCTAGCACTGATGGAGAGGGACAGGGGAGGGTCAAACTAGGATACTGTGCAGGCAGCTGAAATCCTCCTTATCAACTGATGATGTCATTGGTTGTCAGGTCGCCAATGGCTAGAAGGTCGTAATGGTGCGCAATGAAAACCTGGGACTTGGTGTAACCAAAAGGCCGGCTTGTTCCATCAGTTGGCTTGTATACATGTTTTGGGCAATCTCTACACATTTTGCCAAGGCGCCCCTGAAGAAACCTCAAGGCACCCCTGAAGAAACCTCAAGGCACCCCTGAAGAAACCTCAAGGCACCCCTGAAGAAACCTCAAGGCACTCCTGAAGAAACCTCAAGGCACCCCTGAAGAAACCTCAAGGCACCCCTGAAGAAACCTCAAGGCACCCCTGAAGAAACCTCAAGGCACCCCTGAAGAAACCTCAAGGCACACCTTAAGAAACCTCAAGGCACCCCTGAAGAAACCTCAAGGCACTCCTGAAGAAGCCTCAAGGCACCCCTGAAGAAGCCTCAAGGCACCCCTGAAGAAGCCTCAAGGCACCCCTGAAGAAGCCTTAAGGCACCACAGGGTGCTTGGGCATCCTGGTTGAGAAAGGCTGAACTAGTAGATGAGAGTAAACTACTGGTTCTTGGCCGAAAGCCAGGAAAAAACTGTAAACAAACCCAGCAGCTGGAAGAAAAAAAAACTGTAGACAAACCCGGTAGCTGGGAAAATGTTAACAGAACCAGCAGCTGATTGAAAAAATTTAAAACTCAGAAGCTGAGAGAAAAATGTAAACAAACCCAGCAGCCAGGAGAGACAAATGTGAACAAACCCGGCAGCCGGAAGAAAAAAAACTGTAAACAAACCTGGCTGGGAAAATGTTAACAAAAGCAGCAGCTGAGAGAGAAAATGTAAACAAACTCAGCATCTGAGAGAAAAAACGTAAACAAACCCAGCCAGCCGGAAGAAAAAACTGTAAACAAACCCGGTAGCTGAGAAAATGATAACAAAAGCAGCAGCTGAGAGAAAAAAATTTAAACAAATTCAGCATCTAAGAGAAAAATGTAAACAAACCAAGCCAGGAGAAAAAATATAAACAAACCCGGTAGCTGGGAAAATGTTAACAGAACCAGCAGCTGATTGAAAAAATTTAAAACTCAGAAGCTGAGAGAAAAATGTAAACAAACCCAGCAGCCAGGAGAAACAAATGTGAACAAACCCGGCAGCCGGAAGAAAAAAAACTGTAAACAAACCTGGCTGGGAAAATGTTAACAAAACCAGCAGCTGAGAGAGAAAATGTAAACAAACTCAGCATCTGAGAGAAAAAACGTAAACAAACCCAGCCAGCCGGAAGAAAAAACTGTAAACAAACCCGGTAGCTGAGAAAATGATAACAAAAGCAGCAGCTGAGAGAAAAAAATTTAAACAAATTCAGCATCTAAGAGAAAAATGTAAACAAACCAAGCCAGGAGAAAAAATATAAACAAACCCGGAAGCTGGGAAAATGTTAACAAACCCAGCAGCTGAGGGAAAAAATGTAAACAAACCCGGCAGCTGTGAGAAAATAAATGTAAAGAAACCCGGATGCTGGTAGAAAAAAATTTAAACAAACCGAGCAGCCAGGAGAAAATGTTAAAAAAAAGCCCGAGCACTGATAGAAAAATGTAAACAAACCCAGAAGGAGAAAAATGTAAACAAACTCCACAGCCAGGAGTCTGTGAACCTGCCAGCACTGTTGTTGTGAAAATACAACTATTGCCAGAAGTATTGGGCCGCCGACCTTTCCACCCACATGACCTTTAATGGCCCCCCAGTCTTAGTCTGTAGGGTTGAATATTGAGTTGGCCCCGCCCTTTCCACGCACATGACCTTTAATGGCCTCCCAATCTTAGTCTGTAGGGTTCAATATTGAGTTGGCCCCGCCCTTTCCACGCACATGACCTTTAATGGCCCCCCAGTCTTAGTCCGTAGGGTTCAATATTGAGTTGGCCCCGCCCTTTGCAGCTATAACCGCTTCAACTCTTCTGGGAAGGCCGTCCACAAGGTTTAGGAGGGTGTCTATGGGAAGGTTGGACCATTCTTCCAGAAGCACATTTGTCAGGTCAGGCACTGATGTCGGGGGAGGAGGCCTGGCTCGCAGTCTCCACTCTATTTCATCCCAAAGGTGTTCTATGGGGTTGAGGTCAGGACTCTGTGCAGGCCAGTCAAGTTCCTCCACCCCAAACTGGCTCCCCATGTCTTTATGGACCTTGCTTTGTGCGCAGTCATGTTGGAACAGGAAGGGGCCATCCCCAAAGGGAGCATGAAATTGTCCAAAATGTCACCTTACAAGTTCCCTTCACTAGAACTAGGGGGCCAAGCCCATCCCCTGAAAAACAACCCCACCCCATAATCCCCCCTCCACCAAACATTAGGAGGTCTTTAGCTATTGACTCTGCAGACAGTTGGCAACTTCTGCGCACTGTGCGCTTCAGCATGCGCTGACCCCGCCCTGTCATGTGACGTGGCCTACCACTTGGTGGCTGAGTGGCTGTTTCTCCCAGTTGCTTCCACTTTGTTATAATCCCACTAACAGTTGAGCGTGGAATATTTAGTAGCCAGGAAATGTCACGGATGGACTTATTGCCCAGGTGGCCACCTATCACGGGACCACGCTTGGAGTCACTGAGCTCCTGAGAGCGACCCATTCTTTCACCAATGTTTGTAGAAGCAGTCTGCATGCCTAGGGGCTTGATTGTATACACCTGTGTCCATGGAGGGGATTGGAACACCTGAATCACATGATATGGAGGGGATTGGAGCACCTGAATCACATGATTGGGAGGGGATTGGAACACCAGAATCACATGACTGGAGGGGATTGGAACACCTGAATCACATGATATGGAGGGGATTGGAACACCCGAATCACATGATATGGAGGGGATTGGAACACCCGAATCACATGATATGGAGGGGATTGGAACACCCGAATCACATGACTGGAGGGGATTGGAACACCCGAATCACATGACTGGAGGGGATTGGAACACCGGAATCACATGACTGGAGGAGATTGGAACACCGGAATCACATGACTGGAGGGGATTGGAACACCGGAATCACATGATTGGGAGGGGATTGGAACACCGGAATCACATGATTGGAAGGGCGGGGACAATACTTTGCACAGGGACGCACAGATGTATTTACCTGCACAGGGGTGTAAAGGTGTTTCATGCATCCCCATGCTGGCAGTCCTATTCACATCAATTGGGACGTGCCAGCTGCACGGGCAGCCACTCATCTATATGGGTGCAGGTGCATACCCCCCAAACACACACTGTCTATGTTTGGGGCCGTGCAATTGCATGGATATCAAACTGGGGCCAGCAGCTGTGCCCATGCACCAGGCCATACACGGGTCGAATTCCAAACAAATTTTCTTTAGAAAATCAGAAATTTTGTGCATTTTGTAAATGGCGCCACCATTGATTTCGAAATTCATTCAACCAAGCCTTCAATTCCCCCTCATGTTGCTACAGAAAAGAATTTTCGTGGCCAAGAATTTTCTTTTCACAGCTTTATATTTCTCACACGATTCTCCCATCATTGATTCGAAATTCGTTCATTTTTCAAAAAATTTCCAACATGCCCGATCACTCAAATTCGATGGTCACACGAAAAATCGGACGTTTCTGTGGCCCACTAATGGCGCGAAATTTGAACAAAAATTCTTAGAAAAATTTTTCGAAAGAAAATCCTTTTGAAATTCGACCCGTGTACGGCCGGCTTAACTGACCTGAATGGGACTGCCTGCGGGGGGGACGCACGGAACACCTGTGCAGGTAAGCATCGTTCTGGCACAGGTGAACAGTACAGTACATCTGTGTGAATGATGCCTTGTAATGTCTCCCCCCCCCCCCCCATACTGGCCAGTCCAATGGCGGCTATACACGCTTCAACAACGAATCGATTTCTTTTCCAATCAAACTCTCAGTCTACAGTCAAGATCAATTTCGATCGATATGGCACACACTGGGAAGTAGATTCCAATCAAGGGTTGGGGGTTCCATGCAACCACCTGCAGGCGCCCCGCTAAAAGAAATGACAAGCAGCAGGCTGCTGGGATCTGCAGACTGTATTCTGATCCCCAGTTCTGCAAGGATGTACGTGGAGTTCCGTGTGGCCTGCCCATCATTGATTCGAACAGACTGGCTGCACGGAACGCCTGAGCATCCCACACGGCTAAAGAAGGCCCTTCGCACCAGACCAGTACACCATTGTGAATGAGGACTGAAAGCGGATGTAATGGGCGAGATTTCCTATCACTGGAGCACCCAGAATATATATTATAATCTATGAATCAAAATAGACAGGTGCAGCGCTGAGTAATGATAAACACTTATAATATACACACTTTCATGTTATATCAACTGGTGCAAACAGATGATGTCACCGAATGGCGATTCTCAGTGACTAAATAGTTCGATAGGATATAATAAAATCGTGCGGATCCTGAAGGATCACAATGCCAGATAGATGGTGTGCTTCAAATGAATGAAATACGCACTCACCAGAAGTGCGTTTACAATACGCAAATTGAAATCCTGCATCTCCAGACAGTTAGTGGATCATCTGTTCCCAGGTCAGGTCACACATCAGATAACCATCTGGTCACATCAGCACAGCTGTAAGCCCTTGTACCCTATGACTACGTGCATCGCACGAAACGCGTCAGGTGAGCTACAGCAACCGGACATCTGACCAACATTGGTGGCCACTCTGAACATATGGTCAGTATATTTATTTTATTACCTTGTAATACTCATCTTACTGGAATAAAAGGTACTTTATACAGTATCACACTATGTGGTCTCTTATTGGGCTCTCCGTGTGAGTGCCTCCATTTGCAGTGCCCATTCAAAAGAGATGACCCAAGTTGGTGATACGCACCAAAGGACCGTGGTACCCCTGTGCTGATGTGACCAGATGGTTATCTGATGTGTGACCTGACCTGGGAACAGATGATCCACTGTCTGGAGACGCAGGATTTCATATTGCGTATTGTAAACGCACTTCTGGTGAGTGCGTATTTCATTCATTTGAAGCACACCATCTGTCACTCCCGGATCAGGATATCCACGTACCTGACATTGTGATCCTTCAGGATCCGCACGATTTTATTATATCCTATCGAACTATTTAGTCACTGAGAATCGCCATTCGGTGACATCATCTGTTTGCACCAGTTGATAGAACATGAAAGTGTGTATATTATAAGTGTTTATCATTACTCAGCGCTGCACCTGTCTATTTTGATTCATATATTTCTGGAGGTTTTTTGGTTACCTTTTATTTTGGTGTTTCAGCAGCGAGTGTATTTATCTATTTCTTTTACTCCTATGGTAGCGCTCACTAAACATTCCCTTTCTACACTATATTATAATCTAAATAATAATATTCTTTAATTCTTATTATGTATTATTATTGTTAACAATAATATTTAATTATTATTACTATTTATGTATTATTTATTAATAATAAATATTTAATATTATTTATTATGTATTATTATTGTTAATACTAATATTTATTATTTATGTATTATTTAATAAATAATATTTAATTATTTGTATGTATTACTATTTAATAATAAATAATAATATTTAATTATGATTATTATGTATTATTTATGAATAATAAATAATAATAAAATAGCAAATAATAATAATAAAAGAGCAGGAAATGTATGAAAAGTGCACCAAATATAATGTGTACCTGTCTGTAGGTTTGGCCCCGGGACCTGTAGGTAGGCAAAACAGTCACATGTTATCCAATGATTACTAATGACACTCCGTGTGTTCTGAGCATCTGTGGGGTCAATGACCTCTGGTAATGAGGACTGTTATCAGCAAAGTGCAGAACTGTAGCATGACGGGCAGAGCGGGACACAACTCCACCCAATCTGCAGCCGGCAATTGCTGAACCCTCTTCATTGCAGGAAAGCAGATCATACATGGAGAGCCATTTACAGCCTCCACCCCCACAAAGCAGCCATCGCACACAATGTAGACTTTATACACTGTACAGAACACAAGAAGAAGAAACCCAACTCTCCGTGGGCACTTTAGAACATCGTATTCTTCGCAGTACTCGCTGAGCCCCGCAGATGTGACACCCACACACCACGGCACATGTTTGCGCTTGGTAACCTGTCTGGTAACAGAAGATGAGATTTGTTGAAGGTTTCATACTGAGGAGTGAGACTCTGCCATCCTTCTCCCTGCAGGGCGGTTCTACTCTATGCCTGAAGCAAAGATGGTTTTCTTAGGATCCCCTGTATAAGAAGGTGTCACACATGCCGATCAGCGTCTCCTTACCCTTTTCAGTTGTGGAGCGCCCCCCCCCCCGCTAGTCTAAAATTTTAAAAATGTGAATATTACTCATTGGCAAACCTGTGCCTGGGACAATGCACACACCTACCCTGATGTTACATCAGAGGTCCCTCCCATCACACCAGAGCGCCCCCTCCACATCAAAGGTCCTGCTTCACATCAAAGGTCCCCCATCCCATCAAAGGTCCTCCCATCACACCAGAGCGCCCCCTCCACATCAAAGGTCCTGCTTCACATCAAAGGTCCCCCCATCCCATCAGAGGTCCTCCCATCCCATCAGAGCACCCCCTCCACATCAAAGGTCCTGCATACCATCAGAGGTCCTCCCATCCCATCAGAGGTCCTCCCACCCCATCAGAGGTCCTCCCACCCCATCAGAGGTCCTCCCATCCCATCAGAGGTCCTCCCATCCCATCAGAGATCCTCCCATCCCATCAGAGGTCCTCCCATCCCATCAGAGATCCTCCCATCCCATCAGAGGTCCTCCCATCCCATCAGAGGTCCTCCCATCCAATCAGAGGTCCTCCCATCCAATCAGAGGTCCTCCCATCACATCAGAGCACCCCCTCCACATCAAAGGTCCTACATCACATCAGAGGCTCCCCCCACCACATCAGAGCGCCCCCTCCATATCAAAGGTTCTGCATCCCATCAGAGGTCCTCACATCAGAGGTTCACCCATCCCATCAGAGGTCCCCACCATCCCATCAGAGGTTCCCCCATCCCATCAGAGGTCCCCCCCATCACATCAGAGCGTCCCCCCATCCCATCAGAGGTTCACTCATCACATCAGAGCGTCCCCTCCACATCAAAGGTCCTGCATCCCATCAGAGGTCCTCTCATACCATCAGAGGTTACATAGTCACATAGTTAGTCTGGCTGAAAAAAGACAAAAGTCCATCCAGTTCAACCATAGAAAAAAAAAAAAAGGTTATAATCCTACACCCACAGTTGATCCAGAGGAAGGAAAAAAAAACCCAGCAAGCATGATCCCATCCCATCAGAGGTCCCTCCCATCCCATCAGAGGTCCTGCATCACATCAGAGGTCCCCCCATCCCATCAGAGGTCCCTCCCATCCCATCAGAGGTCCCCCCCATCGCATCAGAGGTCCCCCCATCACATCAGAGGTCCCCCCATCACATCAGAGGTCCCCCCATCACATCAGAGGTCCCCCCATCCCATCAGAGGTCCCTCCCATCCCATCAGAGGTCCCCCCATCACATCAGAGGTCCCCCCATCACATCAGAGGTCCCCCCATCACATCAGAGGTCCCCCATCACATCAGAGGTCCCCCCATCACATCAGAGGTCCCCATCACATCAGAGCATTTTTTACATGAAGATCACGTCAAAGTGCCCTCTTCACATCAAAGGTCCCCCCATGACATCAGAGGCATTCTTTACATCAAAAGGTCCCCCTTCACTTCAGAGACCCCCCCATGACATCAGAGCCATTCTTTACATCAATGGTCCCCCTTATCACATCAGGAGGTCCCCCCATCACATCAAAAGCCTGCCTTAACATCAGCGGCTGCCCATCACATCAGATGTCCCCCTTCACATCAAAGGTCCCCACTATGCATAAGAGCTCCCATCACATCAGAAACATCCCTATACGTCAGAGGCACCCTATACATGAGTCTCCCTATCACAGGGCCCCCCCACACCCCAATCACAGAGCCCCACCCCCCACCCCAATCACAGAGCCCCCCTCATATCAGAGCCCTACCCTTTGGCTCTAGCAGTACAGTAGAGAAGGGGAGATGACGGTGGTGAACTTCCTTCCTCTCCTGAGTACACGCAGTGGCCCCTGCATGCCAGCTACCCTGTACCAGGGTCATGCGAGTGATCTGGTCACAATCTGGATAGCAATGAATGACGTCATGCATTCTGGCAGCTAGAGCATCATTGGTTGCTATGGTGCTGGCAGCCAGCCCTCGACAACTCATGATGCTGATCCAGGGCAAACCAGGTCTCTTGCTTGCGGCACCCCAGAGGAACCCCGGGGACATCCTGGTTTAGAAACACTGCTCTAACCTGCCATTCCCATAGCTGGACTGTACCTGGAGTTTATAAAGAGCTGCTGTGCAGCATCCTTGGTTGCTATGATGCTGTCAGCCACACAGCATCCTTGGCTGCTCTGACACCATTGGCTGCACAGAATCCTTAATGGCCATGACAGTGTCTTTGGTTGCTGTTGGCTACACAGAGCCCTTGGTTGCTATTAGGTGGCCAGCCACGTAGCATCCTTGATTGCTGTGAAGCAGTCGGCTGCACAGTGTCCTTGGTTGCTATGACGCTGTTGGTTGCAGAGCATCCCCGATTGCTATGACAATGTGTACTGCACAATGTCCTTGGCTGATATGACTGTCTGCTGCATGGCATCCTTGGTTGCTATGATGAGGTTTCTGCACAGTGTCCTTGGTTGCTATGATGCTGGTTGCTGCACAGCACACTTGGTTGCTATGGCAGTGTTGACTGCATTGTGTCCTTAGTTGCTATGATGCTGTCTGCTGCAAAGTACCCTTGGTTGCTATGATGCTGTTGGTTGCATAGTATCCTTGGTTGCTATGAAGCTGTTGTCTGCACAGCTTCCCTTCTTGCTATGATGCTGTTGACCACACAGCATCTTTGGTTGCGATGATGCTGTTGACAGTAGAGCATGTTGTCAGCTGTACAATATCCTTGACTGCTTTGACCAATGCCCTTGGCTGCTATGATGCGGTTGGCTGCACAAATTTCCTTTATTGCCATGACGCAGCTCACTATGCTGAGCCCTTGGTTGCTATGACACTGTTGATGCACAGCAACGCTGGTTAATATGGTGCTGTTGATTGCACAGTATCCTTGGTTGCTAAGATGCTATCAGCCACACAGCATCCTTGGTTGCTATGGCCCTGTTGGCTGCACAGTATGCTTGGTTGCTATGATGCTGTTGGCTTCACTGCATCCCTGGTTGTTTTGACACTGTCTGCTGCACAGCGTTCTTGGTTACTATGACGCTGTAAGTGACACAGCATTCTTGGTTGCTATGACGCTGTAAGTGACACAGCATTCTTGGCTGCTATGACGCTGTTGGCTGCAGAGTGTCCTTGTTTGCTATAATGCTGTCTGCTGCATAGCATTCTTGGTTGCTATGATGAGGTTGCTGCATAGTGTTCTTGGTTGCTATGATGCTGTCTGGTGCACATTATCCTTGGTTGCTATGACGAGGTTGGCTGACAAGCAAAGACGAGACCTCCAATTATCCAGCATGGAAGATTGGAGTAGAGGGATGTAGCAAGTGTCAAATAACTTTATTCATACTGTAAAACAACAGTCCATATCAGAAATATGTCATCAAAATGATGCAAATATACAGCCTGGTGGATAATAGGTTAATGGCTGAACAGCACTTTTGGTTGCTTTGAAGCCGTTAGTTACCCAGTACCTTTGGTTGCTATGATGATGTTGGTTGCACAGTACCTTTGGTTGCTATGATGCTGTTGGTTATTATTATACAGTATTTATGAAGCGCCAATAGTTCACTCAGCGCTGGTTGCACAATACCCTTGGTTGCTATAATGCTGTTGGTTGCACAGTGCCCTTGGTTGCTATGACACTGTGATGCACAGTGCCCTTGGAATGCTATGATGCTGTCAGTCACAAAGCATCCATGATTGCTATGACACTGTCTGCTGCATGGCATCCTTGGTTGTTATGATGAGGTTGCTTCACAGTGTCTTTGGTTGCCATGTTGCTGTCTGGTGCACAATATTCTTGGTTGCCATGATGAGGTTGGCTGAACAGCCCCCTTGGTTGCTCTGCTGCACAGTGTGGTAGGTAGCTATGATGCTGCTGGACACACTGCATCCTAGGTTGCTATGACACTGTAGGACACAAAGCATCCTAGGTTGCTATGACGGTGTGGGACATACAGTATCCTAGGTTGCTATGACGCTGTAGGACACACGGCATCCTAGGTTGCTATGACTCTGTAGGACACACAATATCCTAGGTTGCTATGACTCTGTAGGACTAACAATATCCTACGTTGCTATGGTGTTGTTGACCACACAGCGTCCTAAGTTGCCATGGCGCTGTTGACCACACAGCATCCTTGGTTGCTATGACGCTGTAGGATGCACAGCATCCTTGGTTGCTATGATGCTGTTGGACGCACAGCATCCTTGGTTGCTATGACGCTGTAGGACGCACAACATCCCCGGTTGCTATGAGAATGTTGGTCACACAGCATCCCCGGTTGCTATGAGGATGTTGGACACACAGCATCCCCGGTTGCTATGAGGATGTTGGTCACGCAGCCTCCCCGGTTGCTATGAGGATGTTGGACACACAGCATCCCCGGTTGCTATGAGGATGTTGGTCACGCAGCCTCCCCGGTTGCTATGAGGATGTTGGACACACAGCATCCCCGGTTGCTATGAGGATGTTGGGGGGTGCAGCCAGCATCGTTTTGACCTTGTAGCAGTCATAGCAGCAGATTTCTGTGGTGGTGGAAGTGAGAAGTCCCCGAGTGTGTCCCCGAGTGTGCCCCCGAGTGTGTCCCCGAGTGTGTCCCCGAGTGTGTCCCCGAGCGTGTCCCCGCTCTCAGGAACCTTCAGAAACCAGAAGGCGTGTCAGAATCCACCCCCTTCACACCCGTGCAGTTTGATTTTTGTCTGATTTGCAGTGATTTTCGCACTTCCTTTTGCGTTTTTGATGCATTTTTACCACATTTGCTCAGCTTTTCTTTTTTCTTTTTTTTTTGTTAAATTGGATTTTTTTTCGTCGCTGGGCAGAATAAAATGCAAAACGCTGCAAAAACGCACTACCACGCATTTCTGCAGCGTCTCCATTGAACCCCATCGTAGCAAAAACGCTGCTTTTTTTTTTTAAAAAAAAATTCCCCGACCCAAAAAACGCAGCAGCTCAAAAACAGCGCAGATGTGAACGTGTCCCATAGGGAACCATGAGAAGTGGACTGCACTGCGCTTCTGAGAAACGCGTCTGTGTGAGCGGAGCCTTCATGGGACCGCCCATAAAATGTCGCTAATGACTTACTGCCCCTCCCCCTCCCCATGGACAGCCAATGAAAACGACAAATACCATCAAAACATGATTCTGAAATCTTTCTGGCTATTCGACGGCGATGGAATGTGCGTCCGACAGATCAGAATTCTCCTCCACCAACACCGCCACAGTATATGTCAGAGCTATATCAATGTATAATAGTGGGGGAGGGGGCATTAGAGCGCAAGCTCCTCTGGTACAGAGACTGATGTGACTGTGGGGGAGGGGGCATTAGAGCGCAAGCTCCTCTGGTACAGAGACTGATGTGACTGTGGGGGAGGGGACATTAGAGCGCAAGCTCCTCTGGAACAGAGACTGATGTGACTGTGGGGGAGGGGACATTAGAGTGTAAGCTCCTGTGGTGCAGTGCTCTCTCCGATATATGTCAGCACTATACAGGGGGAGGGGTCAGACAGGTGTGGTGGAGATGCTGCAGAACCTCTTCCCTCCCCCCCTCCTACCTGTCCCGGGCGGTCAGTGCCGTGTGTCGGAGGGTCCCACTGAGGCCTCCCGCTGTGTCCCGGGCCCCGGAGCCGGCCGCTCTTCCCGGGCCGCCATGCTGGATGAGGAGAACCCCCCCGGAGCCGGCCTGTCACTGAGGGGAGTCCGGCCTGAGCGACCACCGCGCGGACCGGCCAATCCGGATCCGCGATACAGAGGGACCGCCAATCACAGCAGAGGAGGGACCACCAATCACAGCACGGGAGAGACCACCAATGACAGGGGGCGGGGGACGGCTGTGCGCCAATCGGCTGCCAGAGAAGGGGAGGGGGCGGGGCTGGAGTCCCTTCTCCTCAATCCATCCACCACATACGCCGTATAACGGAGGAGAGAGGCGGGAGGTGGGAGAGCCGGGCACGGAGGATGATCGGTTTACACACCTCCTCCGGTACACACACCTCCTCCATGGCTCCTCCGGTACACACACCTCCTCCATGGCTCCTCCGGTATCTCCTACCTCCATAGTACTCCATATATACAATACACTGTGCCTCATACCTCACCCCTGCAATACTACTTACCCCCGCACTCCGCGTTATGTACCCCCGACCCCCGCACTCCGCGTTATGTACCCCCGACCCCCGCACTCCGCGTTATGTACCCCCGACCCCCGCGCTCCGCGTTATGTACCCCCGCGCTTCGCGTTATGTACCCCCGACCCCCGCACTCCGCGTTATGTACCCCCGACCCCCGCGCTTCGCGTTATGTACCCCCGCGCTCCGCGTTATGTACCCCCGCGCTTCGCGTTATGTACCCCCGACCCCCGCACTCCGCGTTATGTACCCCCGACCCCCGCGCTTCGCGTTATGTACCCCCGACCCCCGCGCTCCGCGTTATGTACCCCCGCGCTTCGCGTTATGTACCCCCGACCCCCGCACTCCGCGTTATGTACCCCCGACCCCCGCACTCCACGTTATGTACCCCCGACCCCCGCGCTTCGCGTTATGTACCCCCGACCCCCGCACTCCGCGTTATGTACCCCCGTCCCCCGCACTCCGCGTTATGTACCCCCGACCCCCGCACTCCGCGTTATGTACCCCCGACCCCCGCACTCCGCGTTATGTACCCCCTCGCTCCGCGTTATGTACCCCCGACCCCCGCACTCCGCGTTATGTACCCCCGACCCCCGCACTCCACGTTATGTACCCCCGACCCCCGCGCTTCGCGTTATGTACCCCCGACCCCCGCACTCCGCGTTATGTACCCCCGTCCCCCGCACTCCGCGTTATGTACCCCCGACCCCCGCACTCCGCGTTATATACCCCTGACCCCCGCACTCCCCCGTGTTCATATACATACATGCACAAGTGACGGAGTACGATTACTTTTTTTAAAATTATTTTTATTTATTTTGATTCTTTTTTTCCTTTTAGCGTTAGTGCTGCCACAAGGGGGCGAACAAACCACCCTGAGACAGGAAGTGTGTTACTGGCAGGATCGCCAGCTGAAAATGATCCTGAAAATAGAAGACTAATGCAGACCTTATACTGTGCCTCATACCTCCTCCATATCCAACAGGACTGTATACCGTGCCTCGTACCTCCTCCATATCCAACAGGACTGTATACCGTGCCTCGTACCTCCTCCATATTCAACAGGACTGTATACCGTGCCTCGTACCTCCTCCATATCCAACAGGACTGTATACCGTGCCTCGTACCTCCTCCATATCCAACAGGACTGTATACCGTGCCTCGTACCTCCTCCAAATCCAACAGGACTATATACCGTGCCTCGTACCTCCTCCATATCCAACAGGACTGTATACCGTACCTCCTCCATGTCCAACAGGACTGTATACCGTGCCTCGTACCTCCTCCATGTCCAACAGGACTATATACCGTGCCTCGTACCTCCTCCATATGCAACAGGACTGTATACCGTGCCTCGTACCTCCTCCATATCCAACAGGACTGTATACCGTGCCTCGTACCTCCTCCATATCCAACAGGACTGTATACCGTGCCTCGTACCTCCTCCATATCCAACAGGACTGTATACCGTGCCTCGTACCTCCTCCATATCCAACAGGACTGTATACCGTGCCTCGTACCTCCTCCATATCCAACAGGACTGTATACCGTGCCTCGTACCTCCTCCATATCCAACAGGACTGTATACCGTGCCTCGTACCTCCTCCATATCCAACAGGACTGTATACCGTGCCTCGTACCTCCTCCAAATCCAACAGGACTATATACCGTGCCTCGTACCTCCTCCATATCCAACAGGACTGTATACCGTACCTCCTCCATGTCCAACAGGACTGTATACCGTGCCTCGTACCTCCTCCATGTCCAACAGGACTATATACCGTGCCTCGTACCTCCTCCATATCCAACAGGACTGTATACCGTGCCTCGTACCTCCTCCATATCCAACAGGACTGTATACCGTGCCTCGTACCTCCTCCATGTCCAACAGGACTATATACCGTGCCTCGTACCTCCTCCATATCCAACAGGACTGTATACCGTGCCTCGTACCTCCTCCATGTCCAACAGGACTATATACCGTGCCTCGTACCTCCTCCATATCCAACAGGACTGTATACCGTGCCTCGTACCTCCTCCATATCCAACAGGACTGTATACTGTGCCTCGTACCTCCTCCATATCCAACAGGACTGTATACCGTGCCTCACACCTCCCTCAAGCCAATATCACCCCTAATAAAGTCCCCCTTTATCACTTGTAAAGATCCTCCCCTTCAGTTCATTTCTCCTCCCCCCAGTACAGCACCCTTCCACCTATACGACCACCCCCTTCACCAGTACAGATCCCCCCCCCACCAGTACAGACCCCCCCCTCACCAGTACAGACCCCCCCCCTCACCAGTACAGACCCCCCCCCTCACCAGTACAGACCCCCCCCCCTCACCAGTACAGATCCCCCCCCTCACCAGTACAGATCCCCCCCTCACCAGTACAGACCCCCCTACTCACCAGCACAGATCCCCCCCCTCACCAGTACAGATCCCCCCTCACCAGTACAGATCCCCCCTTCATCAGTACAGATCCCCCCCTCACCAGTACAGATCCCCGCTCACCAGTACAGATTTCCCCTCACCAGTACAGATCCCCCCTTCATCAGTACAGATCCCCCCTCACCAGTACAGATCCCCCCTCACCAGTACAGCACCCCCCTCACCAGTACAGATCCCCCCTCACCAGTGCAGATCCCTTCCTCACCAGTACAGATCCCCCCCCTCACCAGTACAGATCCCCCCTCACCAGTACAGCACCCCCCTCACCAGTACAGATCCCCCCTCACCAGTACAGCACCCCCCTTACTAGTACAGATCCCCCCCCACCAGTACAGATTCCCCCTCACCAGTACAGCACCCCCCTCACCAGTACAGATCCCCCTCACCAGTACAGTACCCCCCGCCCTCCCAGGGTACAGTATGTATTGCACGATGATATCTTCCTAAAATGGAACTTACATCTGGATAGAGAGAAATTAAGTCGGGAAGATATCTCTCTCTTCTTGTCCCAGGGACACTGACGGGTTAGGACTTCTATAAGGGGAGATTCCCCCTCATTTCCTGTCCCAGGGACACTGACGGGTTAGGACTTCTATAAGGGGAGATTCCTCCTCATTTCCTGTCCCAGGGACACTGACGGGTTAGGACTTCTATAAGGAGAGATTCCTCCTCATTTCCTGTCCCAGGGACACTGACAGGTTAGGACTTCTGTTAAGGGAGATTCCCCCTCACTTCCTGTCCCAGGGACACTGATGGGTTAGGACTTCTGTTGGGGGAGATTCCCCCTCACTTCCTGTTCCAAAGACACAGGAGGGTTAGGAATTCTGTTGGGGGAGATTCCCCCTCATTTCCTGTCCCAGGGACACTGAAGGGTTAGGACTTCTATTAGATGAGATTCCCCCTCACTTCCTATTCCAGGGACACAGGAGGGTTAGGACTTCTATTGGGGGAGATTCCCCCTCACTTCCTGTCCCAGGGACACTGACGGGTTAGGACATCTGTTGGGGGAGATTCCCCCTCACTTCCTGTCCCAGGGACACAGGAGGGTTAGGACTTCTGTTGGGGGAGATTCCCCCTCACTTCCTGTCCCAGGGACACTGACGGGTTATGACATCTGTTGGGGGAGATTCCCCCTCACTTCCTGTCCCAGGGACACAGGAGGGTTAGGACTTCTGTTGGGGGAGATTCCCCCTCACTTCCTGTCCCAGGGACACTGAGCACATAAATAAGATCCCATTTTCCAGGACACAGACAACAGAAAACCTTGAGAAAGGTTCCAGCCCTTCCAACAACAGTCCTGGTTCCACTTTAGTAAGGAACATGTTACTTGATATCATGGAGAGAATCTGCCGAGAGCTGCAACCAACTGCAGCAGAATGGGACAGAACCTTGTGCTAAGTATAACTCGGGTGTCCTTGGCTGGAGGCTTCGCCGCAGCAAATCCCCCAACTTCTGTTTGTCTGTTTTATTTCCTGGAAACATCCCATCAAGGTTTTTCCATGGAGCCGGCAAAGTCTATTGTGAAAAAAAAAAGATTTGTTTTGTCTATTATATGAGAAAGTGTTATTTAAAGGATGAAGGAAGTAATCCTGGCATCAGCGCCAACCTTTTACTGCCGCCGCCGCCGGTAAACATCTAATAGGTTGTGTGAGCGGCAAGTCCCACTCCAGTCACACATCAGCCGAATTCCGGGCAGATATCAAAGTCTCCGCATCCCTACCAATACGACTTCCTGTTTAGGAGTCCAAGGAATGGATTTATAAATCAAATTGAATATTCAAATTAATAAAATTAAAGTACCTGAATAATCAATCTTGTCCAGAACATGAATCCAAAAACACGGTCCCCGAAACGCGTTGGCCTTAGCACCCATTATACGTTTGGATGCTGCAGCCAACTACATCCCTATCGGTAGGAGTTGCTGTTTGGGAGTCCAAAGTATGGAATTTCAATCAAATTGAATAATCAAATTAATTTAAGGTAACTGAATAATCAAACCTGACCAGAACATGAATCCACAACATAGTCCCTGAAACGCGTTGGCTGAACCATCCATTATACGTTTGGATGCTGCAGCCAACTTCATCCCTATCAATATAAGTTTCTGTTTAGGAGTCCAAAGATTAGAATTATTATCAATCAAATTCACTAAATAAAGGTACCTGATTAATCAATCCTGTCCACAACATGAATCCACAATATGGTCCCTGAAACGCGTTGGCCTCGGCACCCATTATAGATTTGGGTGCAACAGCCAACTTCATCCCTAAATTAGGAGTTGTTGTTTAGGAGTCTAAAGAACAGATTTATCAATCAAATTGAATAATCAAATTAATAAAATGAATTAATCAAAATACCTGATTTAATCAATTTGTCCAGAACATGAATCCAAAAACATGGCCCCTGAAATGCGTTGGTTGTAGCACCCATTGTATGTTTAGATGATACAGCCAACTACATCCCTATCATTATAAGTTGCTGTTTTGGAGTCCAAAGAACAGAATTATCAATCAAATTAACTAATCAAATTAATTAAAGGTAACTGAATAATCAAACCCGACCAGAACATGAATCCACAATATAGTCCCTGAAACGCGTTGGCTGTAGGACTCATTATACGTTTGGATGCTGCAGCCAACTTCATCCCTATCAATATAAGTTTCTGTTTAGGAGTCCAAAGATTAGAATTATTATCAATCAAATTCACTAAAAAAAAAGGTACCTGATTAATCAAACCTGTCCACAACATGAATCACAATATAATCCCTGAAACGCGTTGGCCTCGGCACTCATTATACATTTGGATGCTGCAGCCAACTGCATCCTTATCAATAGGAATTGCTATTTAGGAGTCCAAAGAACGGATTTATCAATCAAACTGAATACTCAAATTAATCAAAATGCCTGATTTAATCAATTTATTCCAGAACATGAATCTACAATATGGTCCCCGAAACGCGTTGAAGGTAGCACCCAAAACACATTTGGATGCTACAGCCAACTGCATCCCTATCAATACGAGTTTCTGTTTAGGAGTCCAAAAATCTGAATTATCAATCAAATTAAATAATCAAATTCACTAAAAAAAGGGAACTGATTAATCAAACCTGTCCACAGCATGAATCCACAATATGGTCCCTGAAACGCGTTGGATGTAGCACCCAAAACACATTTGGATGCTACAGCCAACTGCATCCCTATTGATAGGAATTGCTGTTTGGGAGTCCAAAGAACGGAACTATCAATCAAATTAAATAATCAATCAAATTAATTAAAGGTAACGGATTATTGAAACCTGACCAGAACATGAATCCACAACATAGTCCCTGAAATGCGTTGGCTATAGAACCCATTATACATTTCGGTGCTACAGCCAACTGCATCCTTATCGATAGGAGTTGCTGTTTAGGAGTCCAAAGAATGGAATTATCAATCAAATTAAATAATCAAATTCACTAAAAAAAAGGTAATTAATCAAACCTGTCCACAGCATGAATCCACAATATGGTCCCTGAAACGCGTTGGCCTCGGCACCCATTATACATTTCGGTGCTACAGCCAACTGCATCCTTATCATTAGGAGTTGCTGTTTAGGAGTCCAAAGAACAGATTTATCAATCAAACTGAATACTCAAATTAATAAAATGAATTAATCAAAATATCCGATTTAATCAGTCTTGTCCAGGACATGAATCCAAAAACACGGTCCCTGAAACGCGTCGGTTGTAGCACCCATTGTATGTTTAGATGCTGCAGCCAACTACATCCCTATCGATAGCAGTTGCTGTTTGGGAGTCCAAAGTATGGAATTTCAATCAAATTGAATAATCAAATTAATTAAAGGTAACTGAATAATCAAACCCGACCAGAACATGAATCCACAATATAGTCCCTGAAACGCATTGGCTGTAGGACTCATTATACGTTTGGATGCTACAGCCAACCAAATCCCCATCAATATGGGTTTCTGTTTAGGAGTCCAAAGATCAGAATTATTACTCAAATTCACTAAAAAAAGGTAACTGATTAATCAAACCTGTCCACAGCATGAATCCACAATATGGTCCCTGAAATGCGTTGGCCTTGGCACCCATTATACATTTGGGTGCTACAGCCAACTGCATCCTTATCAATAGGAATTGCTATTTAGGAGTCCAAAGAACAGATTTATCAATCAAATTGAATACTCAGATTAATAAAAAGAATTAATCAAAATGCCTGATTTAATCAATCTTGTCCAGAATATGAATTCAAAAACACGGTCCCTGAAATGCGTCGGTTGTAGCAGCCATTATGTGTTTGGATGCTACAGCCAACTGCATCCCTATCGATAGGAGTTGCTGTTTGGGAGTCCAAAGAACAGAATTATCAATCAAATTAAATAATCAAATTAATTAAAAGTAACTGATTATTGAAACCTGACCAGAACATGAATCCACAACATAGTCCCTGAAACGCGTTGGCTGTAGGACCCATTATACGTTTGGATGCTGCAGCCAACTACATCCTTATCAAGTTGAGTTTCTGTTTAGGAGTCCAAAGATCAGAATTATCAATTAAATTCACAAAAAAAGGTACCTGATTAATCAAACCTGTCCACAGCATGAATCCACAATATGGTCCCTGAAACGCGTTGGCCTCAGCACTCATTATACATTTGGATGCTGCAGCCAACTGCATCCTTATCAATAGGAATTGCTATTTAGGAGTCCAAAGAACGGATTTATCAATCAAACTGAATACTCAAATTAATCAAAATGCCTGATTTAATCAATTTATTCCAGAACATGAATCTACAATATGGTCCCCGAAACGCGTTGAAGGTAGCACCCAAAACCCATTTGGATGCTACAGCCAACTGCATCCCTATCAATACGAGTTTCTGTTTAGGAGCCCAAAAATCAGAATTATCAATCAAATTAAATAATCAAATTCACTAAAAAAAGGGAACTGATTAATCAAACCTGTCCACAGCATGAATCCACAATATGGTCCCTGAAACGCGTTGGATGTAGCACCCAAATCACATTTGGATGCTACAGCCAACTGCATCCCTATTGATAGGAATTGCTGTTTGGGAGTCCAAAGAACGGAACTATCAATCAAATTAAATAATCAATCAAATTAATTAAAGGTAACTGATTATTGAAACCTGACCAGAACATGAATCCACAACATAGTCCCTGAAATGCGTTGGCTGTACAACCCATTATACATTTCGGTGCTACAGCCAACTGCATCCTTATCATTAGGAGTTGCTGTTTAGGAGTCCAAAGAACAGATTTATCAATCAAACTGAATACTCAAATTAATAAAATGAATTAATCAAAATATCCGATTTAATCAGTCTTGTCCAGGATATGAATCCAAAAACACGGTCCCTGAAACGCGTCGGTTGTAGCACCCATTGTATGTTTAGATGCTGCAGCCAACTACATCCCTATCGATAGCAGTTGCTGTTTGGGAGTCCAAAGTATGGAATTTCAATCAAATTGAATAATCAAATTAATTAAAGGTAACTGAATAATCAAACCCGACCAGAACATGAATCCACAATATAGTCCCTGAAACGCATTGGCTGTAGGACTCATTATACGTTTGGATGCTACAGCCAACCAAATCCCCATCAATATGGGTTTCTGTTTAGGAGTCCAAAGATCAGAATTATTACTCAAATTCACTAAAAAAAGGTAACTGATTAATCAAACCTGTCCACAGCATGAATCCACAATATGGTCCCTGAAATGCGTTGGCCTTGGCACCCATTATACATTTGGGTGCTACAGCCAACTGCATCCTTATCAATAGGAATTGCTATTTAGGAGTCCAAAGAACAGATTTATCAATCAAATTGAATACTCAGATTAATAAAAAGAATTAATCAAAATGCCTGATTTAATCAATCTTGTCCAGAATATGAATTCAAAAACACGGTCCCTGAAATGCGTCGGTTGTAGCAGCCATTATGTGTTTGGATGCTACAGCCAACTGCATCCCTATCGATAGGAGTTGCTGTTTGGGAGTCCAAAGAACAGAATTATCAATCAAATTAAATAATCAAATTAATTAAAAGTAACTGATTATTGAAACCTGACCAGAACATGAATCCACAACATAGTCCCTGAAACGCGTTGGCTGTAGGACCCATTATACGTTTGGATGCTGCAGCCAACTACATCCTTATCAAGTTGAGTTTCTGTTTAGGAGTCCAAAGATCAGAATTATCAATTAAATTCACAAAAAAAGGTACCTGATTAATCAAACCTGTCCACAGCATGAATCCACAATATGGTCCCTGAAACGCGTTGGCCTCGGCACTCATTATACATTTGGGTGTTACAGCCAACTGCATCCTTATCAATAGGAGTTGCTGTTTAGGAGTCCAAAGAATGGATTTATCAATCAAACTGAATAATCAAATTAATAAAATGAATTAATCAAAATACCTGATTTAATCAATTTGTCCAGAATATGAATCCAAAAACATGGCCCCTGAAACGCGTTGGTTGTAGCACCCATTATATGTTTAGATGCCCATCAGTGCCTCCTATCAGTGCCCATAAGTGCTACCTATCAATGCCACCTCATCAGTGCTGCCTATCAGTGCCACCTCATCAGTGCCTATCAGTGCCACCCATCAGTGCCTATCCATGCCGCCTATCAGTGCCCATCAGTGCTGCTTATCAGTGCCACCTCATCTGTGCCTATCAGTGCCCATAAGTGCTACCTATCAATGCCACCTCATCAGTGCTGCCTATCAGTTCCACCTCATCAGTGCCTATCAGTGCCACCTATCAGTGCCTATCCATGCCGCCTATCAGTGCCCATCAGTGCTGCTTATCAGTGCCACCTCATCTGTGTCTATCAGTGCCCATCAGTGCTGCCTATCAGTGCCACCTCATCAGTGCCCATCAGTGCTGCCTATCAGTGCTGCCTATCAGTGCCACCTCATCAGTGCTTGAGCCTTGAGGCTTCTTCAGGGATGCCTTGAGGCTTCTTCAGGGATGCCTTGGCAAAATGTCTAAAAATTGCCCAAAACTTGTATACAAGCCAGCGGGTGGAACAAGCCCGCCTTTTAGTTACACAAAACCACAGGTTTTCATTGTGCGCCATTACAACCTTCTATCTGCTGGCTTCCTGACAACCAATGACATCATCAGTTGGTAAGGAGGATGTCAGCTGCCTGCACAGCATAATAGTTTGACCCTCCCCTGCCCCCTCTCCATCAGTTCTGGGGTCACATTAGCTCAGTGATGGAGAAAAACTGAGGGAGAGGAGAAACATTGGAATACTAGTCAGTACCAGTGTGCAAAAGTGTATTTGCTTTGGAAGAATAAATCACCTCTAATGTTGGGGGTCCTACATGTGTGGATGTTTCTGCGTTATATAAACCTATTAGAATAGTTTTTCACATTTTAGAATGGGGGGCCCTTTTAAAATGATGGACGGTCCCGAGGCACCCTTTAAAGTGATGGACAGTCTTGAGGCACCCCATTCTAAAATGGGGTACCTCAAGACTGTCCATCATTTTAAAGGGTGCCTTGACTGAAAAAAGGTTGAGAAACGCTGACCTAGGGTGAGACATTTTTGGTGTTGCGTTTAGTTGCACTTCAGATTCAAGTATTAAAAATAAAGGGTTTCTCATTCTAGTTTGCCTTTTTATAGGACCCGTTCTCTGCGGGGAGGGCTTCCTTCTATCGTCTCTTGGATGCCAGTGATGAGAATGCCAGGGACGCTCTGCTCCATTGCCCACTGCGCCCCATTCCCGCTGCTCGGTCAGCCAGGCAAGTCAAACAGTTACAAAGTCCTGGCAACGCAGGGCCCGCTCGCTGCCTCTTGTGTTTGTGTTCCCCTCATGGCTCCTATGGCAATGTCACACATCGCTGATACAATCATTCATCCTCCCTTCTATTAGTGAGAAAAAAAACCACTATCAGCTGCTACAATCATTTATCAAGATAGACCTGATATCTATACTACACATAAAACAGTTACAATGTAACATTCATAGCAAACAAATGTGCAACAAATACTCCACTAATGGCTACAACAATACAAGGGATGAACTGAAAGTAATGAAAAGATAAATATTGGATTCCAAGCAGAAGATGTGCCCTCATTGAGTTCTTGATGATGGAGGGGTGCCGGCTGTCCGACATCCACAGAAGCCTACAGAATGGAAATTACACCACTGATAAGAGCAAAGTTATTGGTGACTCTTGTCAATGGTGTCATCTCCATAAACCTTCTGTAGCCTTCTGTGGATGTTGGACAGCCGGCACCCCTCCATCATCAAGAACTCAATGACGGAACGTTGCTTCTGCTTGGAATCCATTACTTACCTGCAATGAAAAAGAAGAGTTATTATAGAGGAAGAGTTATGCAGGCCATAGATGGGTCAAAAATCGGAGTAGGTAAATAGGTCGGCCGTTTTTCGGTATTTTGGCAGATTTTTTTTTATCGGTAAAGTTTGAAAAAAATCGGACGATTTTGCCGATCGGACGATTTTCACGGCAATGATGGGCAAATCGGACGATCTTTTTACCGATAAAAAATCTGCGCATGAGCCGTGACCTGCAAGAGGAAGACAAAAAGAAGAAGAAAAAGAAGATGAAGAAGAGGAAGAAGAAGAAGAGGATGAAGAAGAAGAAGAGGATGAAGAGGAAGAAGATGAGGAAGAGGATGAAGAAGAAGAGGAAGTGAAAGATGAAGAAGAAGAAGAGGATAAAGAAGAATTCCAGTCTGGCAAAAAGTGTCCCTGCAGAGAGCTCCGCTATTTTTTTGACAGTTCTTTGACATTTATAGCGGCTGCAACAATGTATCTATTTGTTTCCAAATAAAAACATCTGTACCCGAAATGGATACAAATAGATACAATGTTGCAGCCGCTATAAATGTCAAAGAACTGTCAAAGAAATGGCGGAGCTCTCTGCAGGGACACTTTTTGCCAGCTGTAGACGGGATGAAAATTGGCCGATTTTTTTTACTGTTCCTGGTAACGTCGGCCGATTGAACGAACGATTTTTCGTTTTTTTAAAGAAAAATTGCCCGGTTTTCTCCCAATCTATGGCCTGCATTACTGTACCAACTTGAGAAATTTGAAAGGCCAATGTAAGATAATAAAAAAGTTCTATCCACGTTGGTAGTACAGTCCTTGTATAATATTACCTACACCAGTGTAGAAGTCAATAATGTCCAAAACCTCAGTGAACAGTCCTCCTTAGAAGGACGTATAGGTGTTTTCCTAATTTTCTTCTGGTGCTCACACAATTCCTCCACCCAAAAGTGAAAACATATTCACCCTTCCTATTACAGAAGTCTTCCTACAGTCCTCCAGGTCCCATCAATCGGCTGTCTGTAAGGATCACAACCAGCAGGTGTATACAGAAAGATGGACTCACCACTCCAAGGTGGCCTCACTGGACACCATGAGATGTACCGACATCCTGCATTTTGCAGACACTTCCCTTTGTTCTGACAGACAGGCTTCATCCCTGCACATGGAAATATTTACTGACTTCCCTTAGAACATATTTTCCTTTCATACAGTCATTCACCACATACTGTACTTCCACCCTTGGATCGTGCCAGCGGTGATCTTGTGTATCTGGCCTGCCACGTGCACTGTACCAAAGGACAGCAACCTTTTTCCTCATTGAAGGGTCTGCACTGCAGACCTCAGATCTGCCCAATATGTGTATTTCAGATCTCCGATCAACACCAATGCATGCAGTACAGACCTTGAATCAGCGCCAATGCATGCACTTCAGACCTCAGATCTGCACCAATGCATGTACATCAGACCTCAGATCAAGCATTTCAGACCTCAGATCAGTTCCATGAATGAACCTCAGGTCAGTTCCATGCATGAACCTCAGACCTCAGATCAGCTCCATTCATGAACCTCAGATCAGTTCCATTCATGAGCCTCAGATCAGTTTCATTCATGAACCTCAGACTTCAGATCAGCTCCGTTCATAAACCTCAGACCCAGATCAGCTAAATTCATGAACCTCAGATCAGCTCCATTCATGAACCTCAGACCCAGATCAGCTCAATTCATGAACCTCAGATCAGTTCTATTCATGAACCTCAGATCAGTTCCATTCATGAACCTCAAACTTTAGATCAGCTCCATTCATGAACCTCAGACTTCAGGTCAGCTCCATTCATGAATCTCAGACCTCAGATCAGCTCCTTTAATGAACCTCAGATCAGTTCCATTCATGAACTTCAGATCACTAGCATTCATGAACCTCAGATCAGCTCCATTCATGAACCTCAGACTTCAGATCAGCTCCATTTATGAACCTCAGATCAGTTCCGTTCATTAACCTCAGACCTCAAAGCAGCTTCATTCATGAACCTTATTCCTCAGATCAGCTCCATTCATGAACCTCAGACTTCAGATCAGCTCCATTCATGAACCACAGACCTCAGATTAGTTCCATGCATGAACCTCAGACCTCAGATCAGCCACATTCATGAACCTCAGACTTCAGATCAGCTTCATTCATGAACCTCAAACCTCAGATCAGCTCCATTCATGAACCACAGACCTCAGATTAGTTCCATGCATGAACCTCAGACCTCAGATCAACTACATTCATGAACCTCAGACTTCATATCAGCTTCATTTATGAACCTCAGACTTCAGATCAATTCCATGCATGAACCTCAGATCAGTTCCATTCATTAACCTCAGACCTCAGATCAGCTCCATTCATGAACTTCAGATCAGCTCCATTCATCAACTTCAGATCAGTTCCATTTATGAAAATCAGACTTCAGATCAGTTCAATGCATGAACCTCAGATCATCTCCATTCATGAACCACAGACCTCAGATCAGCCCCATTCATGAACCTTAGACTTCAGATCAATTCCATGCGTAAACTTCAGACCTCAGATCAGCCCCAAACCCCATTACTTTAGAATACAGGTACCACTGTAGGTGTGTGGGTGGCCTTCCTCTGCACAACATCCTCAGCCACCAATGGGCTTTCATTGATATAAGGGAGGTGGCTGGGCCAGCCACAGCCTATTGAACCATTGATTACAGCCAATGGTAGTGGGTGCCAGCGCAAACAGCATTGTGTGCCTATCCGGGAACGCCTGCCAGGGGATGCCAATGTCTTCACTATACTGTCTCAGACCGCAGACCTCTATGGTTCTTAAATAGCTTTAACAGTGATTTATAGGGTGCTATTTTATTGCACTTTCAGTTAGTATACATTGTGGGAATATTGACTTGAAAGTCATTTTTGTGCCTGCAGCATTTTGCACACTTGCTGTTCCGTATTTCATGGACCGAATGGTAGATGCTCTGACGGCGGTTTTCTGGTAGTGTGGCCGTTGCTTAGCAGAGGGAGGGGCAATAAGGAGAAATAATCACTGTTCAGCATTACTAGGCAGCTAACAATCCATGAATATTTAATGATCATCTATACCTGCCCCATATACTGTACATATACTACACACTGTAAATATTAATACGATTGAAGGACAGAATTTGCCAACTTTACTGCAGTTTATGTTGACCTCATAGTAACTTTACACGTCTCTATAATGAAATTCCTGATGTCACAATATACAGCAAAACAACCTCCACCTTTTACTAATAGATAGCCGTCCTCGAGCTCCACTCAGTGACTTTGCCTAGTGCAGTGTTTCTCAACTCCAGTCCTCATGGACCCCCAACAGGTCATGTTTTCAGGATTTCCCTCAGATGAAACAGCTGTGGTAATTACTAAGGCGGTGAAACTGATCAAATCACCTGTGCAAAATAATGGAAATCCTGAAAACATGACCTGTTGGGGGGTCCATGAGGACTGGAGTTGAGAAACACTGGCCTAGGGTGAGATGATGTCATTAGTCTGCTGCAGGTAGGAGAAAGCATTCCCTCAGTCTCCCCTCCAGTCAGTGATGTATTTAGTTCATGTGCTGCCCTAGGCAATATTTGGGATTGTCCCCGTCACTAGAAACTATTGTGTAAGAATGGTATAAAAGGGCTTGATTCTGTATCACGTTATCACATTGTCTTCCGTATGCAATGTGGTCCAACGTACATTGTAATGTGTACCAGTAAACGTATCTCAGACGAATGCAACCTGATTGGAGTCGATGTTCTTCATTGAAACATTGTACTTAACAGCACTAAGGCTACGTTCACACTAGCGTTGTGTGCAGGCGGCAGAGAGGCGTTTGGGAAGCGTTTTTACCGCTTCCCAAACGCCTCAGCCAATTCTGCACATTACAGCTCATGGTGCTGTTCTAACAGGAGCGTTTGCGTCGCGGCAAAACGGACGCCTCTGGTCGAGCCAGGAGGCGTTGAAGCCTCCTATTCTAATCTATGGTGCCGCTCCGCAAACGCCCGGCCGCCCGCCCGGGATTTGCGGAGTGGTAACACCATTCAAACTGCATTATAGGCATTTGTAGGGCGTTTTTAACACTCGCCAAACGCCTAGCAACCGCCGCTAAACTGCACATGCGGCGTTTGCAGAGCATTTGCCGAGCGTTAAAAAACGCTCCGCAAACGCCGGACCAACGCTCGCCAAACGCTATAGGGGCGTTTAGCAAGCGTTGATAAAACCGCCAAGTGTGAACGAGCCCTAAAATTGAGCACCCCACCACCAGCAGCAGCGCCCCTCCCCCACAAAAATAAATCGCCGCCCCAGGTGAATGCCTTGTTTGCCTCGCGGGCAATACGCAGCTGCCCCCAGCGATCCGATTATACATTGTAACTTTGTACCCAATCACAAGGTTAGAGGCTGGCTGATCTGTGTCACACATTTGTGAATACAGACCAAGTACTGCACAGGCAGCAGGATTTACATGATTTTGTCATCTCTGAACCGGCATCTCAGTCCAGGAAGTAGACGGTGATCCTGGATGATGCCTGAACAAAGATGGGTTTGTCCTTCTGGAGAGAAAAGCAGATGTCAGGGGGAGTATGTGATTTCAGTGAGAGGTAATACATACACTATATTGCCCCAAGTATTGGGTCCTCCCTCCCAATCATGTGATTCAGGTGTTCCAATCCCCTCCATATCATGTGATTCAAGTGTTCCAATCCCCTCCATATCATGTGATTCAGGTGTTCCAATTCCCTCCATATCATGTGATTCAGGTGTTCCAATCCCCTCCATATCATGTGATTCAGGTGTTCCAATCCCCTCCATGGACACAGGTGTATACAATCAAGCCCCTAGGCATGCAGACGGCTTCTACAAACATTGGTGAAAGAATGGGTCACTCTCAGGAGCTCAGTGACTCCAAGCGTGGTCCCGTGATAGGTGGCCACCTGGGCAATAAGTCCATCCGTGACATTTCCTGGCTACTAAATATTCCACGCTCAACTGTTAGTGGGATTATAACAAAGTGGAAGCAACTGGGAACAACAGCCACTCAGCCACCAAGTGGCAGGCCACGTCACATGACAGGGCGGGGTCAGCGCATGCTGAAGCGCACAGTGCGCAGAAGTCCCAACTGTCTGCAGAGTCAATAGCTAAAGACCTCCAAACTTGGTGTGACCTTCAGATGAGCCCAACAACAGTGCGTAGAGAGCTTCATGGAATGGGTTTCCATGGCCGAGCAGCTGCATCCAAGCCTTCCATCACCAAGTGCAATGCAAAGCGGTGGATGCCGTGGTGTGAAGCACGCCGCCACTGGACTCTAGAGCCGTGGAGACGTGTTCTCTGGAGGGACCAATCACGCTTCTCTATCTGGCAATCTGATGGACGTGTCTGGGTTTGGCGGTTGATAACAGAAATCAACCAAATGGCCCGGATCAGAAGTTTCCCCCCACCCCCGGAATGTTTGGCCTTAGTACAGACACACAAGGTGACACACACAGCTTACAAGGGCCATTAAAGGTTCATTTCCCACATCTGTGGATTTTTAAATTGCAATTAGTGTCAGTGTATAAATAGTCAATGGGTTTGTTAGCTCTTACGTGGATGCACTGAGCAGGCTAGATACTGAGCCATGGGGAGCAGAGAAGAACTGTCAAAAGACCTGCATAACAAGGTCATGGGACTTTGGAAAATAATATAAAAAGATATCCAAAGCATTACATATGCCAGGCAGTACTGTTCAATCACTTATTTAGAAGTGTTAAATTCGGGGATCTCTTCATACCAAGGCAAGGTCAAATAGACCAAGAAAGATTGCAGTGACAACTGCCAGAGGAATTGTTCGGGATACAAAGAAAAACCCCACAGGTAACCTCAGGTTGCTCTGGAAAAAAGACAGCGTGGTTGTTTTGAAGGAGTACAATATGACAATGCTTGAACAAAAATGAGCTGCATGGTCGAGTTGCCAGAAAGAAGTCTTTTCTGTGCCAATGCCATAAAAAAGACTGGCGACTGGTGTGTCCGGGTGTTATCTAACATCATTATTGTGGCATTGGCACATTGAAGGCTTCTTTCTACCAACGTGACCATGCAGCTCATTTTGTTTAAGTATCGTCTTGTGTGATATTTTCAATATCAATGCCAAAATTTCACGATTTCTGCCAGGGTGTTCAAACGTTGAGCACAACTGTATGTTCAAGATAACTTTTTATTGCTTGGGGGGGTTCGTCCCAACCCAGCCAGATCACTGCAAGCAATTGCCATGCATTGTAATTGATTGTGTAGCAAGATAAATGGATGTGTAGAGCCTTCCTACATAGATTTCTAGAGATTTCCTCACATGGGAAAGTTCAATGTTCTATTCTGTCACCTGAACAGACAAATTATAGAAAGATAGATAGATAGATGATAGATAGATAATAGATAGATAGATAGATAGATAGATAGATAGATAGATAGATAGATAGATAGATAGATAATAGATAGATAGATAATAGATAGATAATAGATAGATAGATAGATAGATAGATAGATAGATAGATAGATAGATAGATAGATAGATAGATAGATAATAGATAGATAGATAGATAGATAGATAATAGATAGATAGATAGATAGATAATAGATAGATAATAGATAGATAGATAGATAGATAGATAGATAGATAGATAGATAGATAATAGATAGATAGATAATAGATAGATAGATAGATAGATAGATAGATAGATAGATAGATGATAGATAGATAGATAGATAGATAGATAGATAGATAGATAGATAATACATAATAGATAGAAAGATAGATAGATAGATAGATAGATAGATAATAGATAGATAGATAGATAGATAGATAGATAGATAGATAATAGATAGATAGATAGATAGATAGATAGATAGATAGATAGATAGATAATAGATAGATAGATAGATAGATAATAGATAGATAGATAGATAGATAGATAGATAGATAGATAGATAGATAATAGATAGATAGATAGATAGATAGATAGATAGATAGATAGATAGATAATAGATAGATAGATAGATAGATAGATAGATAGATAGATAGATAGATAATAGATAGATAGATAGATAGATAGATAGATAGATAGATAGATAATAGATAGATAGATAGATAATAGATAGATAGATAGATAGATAGATAGATAATAGATAGATAGATAGATAGATAGATAGATAGATAGATAATAGATAGATAATAGATAGATAGATAGATAGATAGATAGATAGATAATACATAATAGATAGATAGATAATAGATAGATAGATAATAGATAGATAATAGATAGATAATAGATAATAGATAGATAGATAGATAGAGTGAATAGATGTTCAGAAATGGAGTTCCCAATTTCATATGAAGCCCCCTCATTATTCCATGGGGGTCACAGGTTATAGAGCCTGCACATAGCATGTCGGCGCTCAAAGCGGGGGTTCGGCTAACTGCGGCTCACAGTGGGGGTCGTGGGATTTCTGAACTCCCATAGACAGCTGCATGGGCCTCCAATGCCCCATCTCTATTGTGTCAGTGACTGGTAGGACAGCTGGGAACGCCTAACAGAGCAGGCAGAAAGACCCCCACCTGTCCCTCTTCTGACACTTCCTTTAGGACAAGTGGGGGGAAGGGCAATGGGATTTAATCAGAGAAATCGGAGAGTTTTGTAGTAAAAGAGAGGAGAAAGAGGTACATATAGAAAGAGAGGAAAAAGATATATATAGAAAGAGAGAAGAACGAGATAAATATTGAAGAGTGGAAAGAGATACATACAGAAAGAAGGGGGGGGGAATTATATATATATATATATATATATATATATATGAAAGAGGAAATAGATACATATAGAAAGACAGAAGAAAGAGATGTATATATAGAAAGACAGAAGAAAGAGATGTATATATAGAAAGACAGAAGAAAGAGATATACCTATATAGGAAGAGACAGGAAAGACATACTTTGCATATATAGAGAGAAGAAAGAGATACGTCAAATAGGGGGCTGTAGGTAAGGTAGATGGCAGCATCTGGCCTTACATCTTGTAGCGATTTGTAGCCGTTGGGTTTTCCACCAATTTATTAAAAAGAAAAAAAAACAAAAACATCACAATGAACAGCAAAAACAAATGCTGGTTAAAGCAAAATAAACACGTAAAAAGTTAAAGCTGAACTCCTTCAGAGATGTGGGGGTTAGGATGCAGGAGTTAGGATGCAGGGGTTAGGATGAAGGGGTTAGGATGAAGGGGATGGGATGAAGGGGTTGGGATGCAGGGGTTGGGATGAAGGGGTTGGGATGAAGGGGTTGGGATGCACGGGATGGGATGAAGGGGTTGGGATGCAGGGGTTGGGATGATGGGGTTGGGATGATGGGGATGGGATGCAGGGGTTAGGATGAAGGAGTTGGGATGCAGGGGTTGGGATGAAGGAGTTGGGATGCAGGGGTTGGGATGAAGGGGTTGGGATGCAGGGGATGGGATGAAGGGGTTGGGATGCAGGGGTTGGGATGATGGGGTTGGGATGATGGGGATGGGATGCAGGGGTTAGGATGAAGGAGTTGGGATGCAGGGGTTGGGATGAAGGTGTTGGGATGCAGGGGTTGGGATGATGGGGATGGGATGCAGGGGTTAGGATGAAGGAGTTGGGATGCAGGGGATGGGATGAAGGGGTTGGGATGCAGGGGTTGGGATGAAGGGGATGGGATGAAAGGGATGGGATGCAGCGGTTAGGATGCAGGGGATAGGATGAAGGGGTTCGGATGCAGGGGATGGGATGAAGGGGTTGGGATGCAGGGGTTGGGATGCAGGGGATGGGATGAAGGGGATGGGATGAAAGGGATGGGATGCAGCGGTTAGGATGCAGGGGATGGGATGAAGGGGTTCGGATGCAGGGGATGGGATGAAGGGGTTGGGATGCAGGGGATAGGATGAAGGAGTTGGGATGAAGGAGTTGGGATGCAGGGGATGGGATGCAGGGGTTGGGATGAAGGAGTTGGGATGCAGGGGATGGGATGCAGGGGTTGGGATGCAGGGGTTGGGATGAAGGAGTTGGGATGCAGGGGATGGAATGCAGGGGTTGGGATGCAGGGGTTGGGATGCAGGGGATGGGATGCAGGGTATGGGATGCAGGGGTTGGGATGCAGGGGTTGGGATGAAGGAGTTGGGATGCAGGGGATGGAATGCAGGGGTTGGGATGCAGGGGATGGGATGCAGGGTATGGGATGAAGGGGTTGGGATGCAGGGGTTGGGATGCAGGGGTTGGGATGCAGGGGATGGGATGATGGGTTGGGATGCAGGGGTTGGGATGAAGGGGTTGGGATGCAGGCGTTGGGATGCAGGGGTTGGGATGCAGGGGATGGGGTGAAGGGGTTGGGATGAAGGGGTTGGGATGCAAGGGTTGGGATGCAGGGGTTAGGATGCAGGGTATGGGATGATGGGTTGGGATGCAGGGGTTAGGATGCAGGGGATGGGGTGAAGGGGTTGGGATGCAGGTGTTGGGATGCAGGGGTTAGGATGCAGGGGATGGGGTGAAGGGGTTGGGATGCAGGGGTTGGGATGCAGGGGTTGGGATGCAGGGGATGGGATGATGGGTTGGGATGATGGGGTTGGGATGCAGGGGATGGGATGATGGGGTTGGGATGCAGGGGATGGGATGCAGGGGTTGGGATGCAGGGGTTGGGATGAAGGAGTTGGGATGCAGGGGATGGAATGCAGGGATTGGGATGCAGGGGTTGGGATGCAGGGGATGGAATGCAGGGGTTGGGATGCAGGGGTTGGGATGCAGGGGATGGGATGAAGGAGTTGGGATGCAGGGAATGGGATGCAGGGGTTGGGATGCAGGGGTTGGGATGCAGGGGTTGGGATGAAGAAGTTGGGATGCAGGGGTTGGGATGCAGGGGTTGGGATGCAGGGGATGGGATGAAGGGGATGGGATGCAGGGGATGGGATGCAGGGTATGGGATGAAGGGGTTGGGATGCAGGGGTTGGGATGCAGGGGTTGGGATGAAGGGGTTGGGATGCAGGGGTTGGGATGCAGGGGTTGGGATGCAGGCGTTGGGATGCAGGGGTTAGGATGCAGGGGATAGGGTGAAGGGGTTGGGATGCATTGGTTGGGATGCAAGGGTTGGGATACAAGGGTTGGGATGCAGGGGTTAGGATGCAGGGGATGGGGTGAAGGGGTTGGGATGCAGGTGTTGGGATGCAGGGGTTAGGATGCAGGGGATGGGGTGAAGGGGTTGGGATGAAGGGGTTGGGATGCAGGGGATGGAATGCAGGGGATGGGATGATGGGTTGGGATGATGGGGTTGGGATGCAGGGGATGGGATGATGGGTTGGGATGATGGGGTTGGGATGCAGGGGTTGGGATGCAGGGGTTGGGATGCAGGGGATGGGATGATGGGTTGGGATGATGGGGTTGGGATGCAGGGGTTGGGATGAAGGGGTTGGGATGCAAGGGTTGGGATGCAAGGGTTGGGATGCAGGGGTTGGGATGCAGGGGTTGGGATGCAGGGGATGGGATGAAGGGGTTGGGATGCAGGGGATGGGGTGAAGGGGTTGGGATGAAGGGGTTGGGATGCAAGGGTTGGGATGCAAGGGTTGGGATGCAGGGGTTCGGATGCAGGGGTTGGGATGCAGGGGATGGGATGAAGGGGATGGGATGCAGGGGATGGGGTGAAGGGGTTGGGATGAAGGGGTTGGGATGCAAGGGTTGGGATGCAAGGGTTGGGATGCAGGGGTTGGGATGCAGGGGATGGGATGAAGGGGATGGGATGAAGGGGATGGGATGCAGGGGATGGGATGCAGGGGATAGGATGAAGGGGTTGGGATGCAGGGGTTAGGATGCAGGGGATAGGATGAAGGGGTTGGGATGAAGGAGTTGGGATGCAGGGGTTAGAATGAAAGAGTTGGGATGCAGGGGATAGGATGCAGGGGATGGGATGAAGGGGTTGGGATGCAGGCGTTGGGATGCAGAGGTTGGGATGCAGGGGTTAGGATGCAGGGGATGGGGTGAAGGGGTTGGGATGAAGGGGTTGGGATGAAGGGGTTGGGATGCAGGGATTGGGATGCAGGGGTTGGGATGCAGGGTATGGGATGCAGGGGTTGGGATGCAGGGGTTGGGATGCAGGGGTTAGGATGCAGGGGATGGGGTGAAGGGGTTGGGATGCAGGTTTTGGGATGCAGGGGTTAGGATGCAGGGGTTGGGATGAAGGGGTTGGGATGCAGGGGATGGGATGATGGGTTGGGATGAAGGGGTTGGGATGCAGGGGTTGGGATGCAGGGGTTGGGATGCAGGGGATGGGATGATGGGTTGGGATGATGGGGTTGGGATGCAGGGGTTGGGATGCAGGGGTTGGGATGCAGGGGATGGGATGATGGGTTGGGATGATGGGGTTGGGATGCAGAGGTTGGGATGCAGGGGTTAGGATGCAGGGGATGGGGTGAAGGGGTTGGGATGAAGGGGTTGGGATGAAGGGTTTGGGATGCAAGGGTTGGGATGCAGGGGTTGGGATGCAGGGGTTAGGATGCAGTGTATGGGATGCAGGGGTTGGGATGCAGGGGTTAGGATGCAGGGGATGTGGTGAAGGGGTTGGGATGAAGGGGTTGGGATGCAGGGGATGGGATGATGGGTTGGGATGAAGGGGTTGGGATGCAGGGGTTGGGTTGCAGGGGATGGGATGATGGGTTGGGATGATGGGGTTGGGATGCAGGGGTTGGGATGCAGGGGTTGGGATGCAGGGGATGGGATGATGGGTTGGGATGATGGGGTTGGGATGCAGGGGTTGGGATGCAGGGGATGGGGTGAAGGGGTTGGGATGCAGGTTTTGGGATGCAGGGGTTAGGATGCAGGGGATGTGGTGAAGGGGTTGGGATGAAGGGGTTGGGATGCAGGGGATGGGATGGTGGGTTGGGAGGAAGGGGTTGGGATGCAGGGGTTGGGATGCAGGGGTTGGGATGCAGGGGATGGGATGATGGGTTGGGATGATGGGGTTGGGATGCAGGGGTTGGGATGCAGGGGTTGGGATGCAGGGGATGGGATGATGGGTTGGGATGATGGGGTTGGGATGCAGGGGTTGGGATGCAGGGGATGGGGTGAAGGGGTTGGGATGATGGGTTGGGATGATGGGGTTGGGATGCAGGGGTTGGGATGCAGGGGATGGGGTGAAGGGGTTGGGATGAAGGGGTTGGGATGCAAGGGTTGGGATGCAAGGGTTGGGATGCAGGGGTTGGGATGCAGGGGATGGGATGAAGGGGTTGGGATGCAGGCGTAAGGATGCAGGGGATAGGATGAAGGGGTTGGGATGCAGGGGTTGGGATGATCGGGATGGGATGCAGGGGATGGTATGGTGGGTTGGGAGGAAGGGGTTGGGATGCAGGGGTTGGGATGCAGGGGATGGGATGATGGGTTGGGATGATGGGGTTGGGATGCAGGGGTTGGGATGCAGGGGTTGGGATGCAGGGGATGGGTTGATGGGTTGGGATGATGGGGTTGGGATGCAGGGGTTAGGATGCAGGGGATGTGGTGAAGGGGTTGGGATGAAGGGGTTGGGATGCAGGGGATGGGATGGTGGGTTGGGAGGAAGGGGTTGGGATGCAGGGGTTGGGATGCAGGGGTTGGGATGCAGGGGTTGGGATGATGGGTTGGGATGATGGGGTTGGGATGCAGGGGTTGGGATGCAGGGGTTGGGATGCAGGGGATGGGATGATGGGTTGGATGATGGGGTTGGGATGCAGGGGTTGGGATGCAGGGGATGGGATGATGGGTTGGGATGATGGGGTTGGGATGCAGGGGTTGGGATGCAGGGGATGGGGTGAAGGGGTTGGGATGAAGGGGTTGGGATGCAAGGGTTGGGATGCAAGGGTTGGGATGCAGGGGTTGGGATGCAGGGGATGGGATGAAGGGGTTGGGATGCAGGCGTAAGGATGCAGGGGATAGGATGAAGGGGTTGGGATGATCGGGATGGGATGCAGGGGTTAGGATGCAGGGGTTGGGATGAAGGAGTTGGGATGCAGAGGTTGGGATGCAGGGGATAGGATGCAGGGAATAGGATGCAGGGGATGGGATGAAGGGGATGGGATGCAGGGGATGGGATGAAGGAGTTGGGATGCAGGGGATGGGATGAAGGAGTTGGGATGCAGGGGATAGGAAGCAGGGATGGGATGAAGGGGATGGGATGCAGGGGATGGGATGCAGGGGTTGGGATGCAGGGGATGGGGGTGTCCCTTTTAGAAAAAGTTAAACTTTTTCCCACATTATTAGGCTTCATTCAGACTGTGCGATTGGGGGGCTCTAATGTGGTGGTGAGACTCTGATATGATGGGGGCTCTCATGTACAGGGGGAAGGGGTGCTTTGAGGAGATGGGGACCTCTGATGTGATGGGGGACCTCTGACATGAAGGGTGCATTCTGACGTGATGGGGGGGGGCCTCTGATGTGATGGGGGGTTTCTGATGTGATGGAGAACCTCTGATGGGATGGGAGGACCTCTGATGTGATGGGGGGACCTCTGATGTGATGGGGGGACCTCTGATGTGATAGGAGACCTCTGATGTGATGGGGGGATCTCTGACATGAAGGGGGATCTCTGATGTGATGGGGGACCTCTGATGTGATGGGGGGATCTCTGATGTGATGGGGGACCTCTGATGTGATGGGGGGATCTCTGACATGAAGGGGGATCTCTGATGTGATGGGGGGATCTCTGATGTGATGGGGGACCTCTGATGTGATGGGGGGATCTCTGACATGAAGGGGGACCTCTGATGTGATGGGGGGATCTCTGATGTGATGGGGGACCTCTGATGTGATGGGGGGATCTCTGACATGAAGGGGGATCTCTGATGTGATGGGGGGACCTCTGATGTGATGGGGGGATCTCTGATGTGATGGGGGACCTCTGATGTGATGGGGGATCTCTGACATGAAGGGGGATCTCTGATGTGATGGGGGGACCTCTGATGTGATGGGGGGACCTCTGATGTGATGAACCCAAAGGCAGAGGCATGATGGGATTTGTAGTTTCTCAACAGCTGGGGGGGGGCGCAGTTTGACACCCTGTGTGTGTCTCGGACAAGACAGGATTACCAGGCGAAACTAAAGAAAAAAGCCTAAAAAAAATGACAAGCGACCTGTTCACACGCTGCAGCACGTCGCACGCATGCGCGGGGCTTTTTTTTGCGCATAGTCATGCCCCACACATTTCCCATTCATTTCCACGGGGTGCCATACATGGCCATTCCTGAGCTACACAAGTGCCGCCGTCACATCCAGGGATCGCTCAGCTGCTTTATATTGCATTTATTTATTGCGACATTATTACTTTGTATTTCCTGGCTGTAATACAATTTACACCTCAATCACATCGGGTGCGACTTGGCATGGGATCTGCATGCCGTGAGACTTACAAATCGTGTGCCACCCTGGAGCGGTCATATCAGTGCGGATCCGACTCGGTCAGAGCAGAACCGATTTCTAAAGTAGCGCCTGCGCTGCTCTTCTTACGATTTGCACAGACCTCCGCGTCACATGAAATCGCAATTAACCCCTTCCAGTCCGGACACTTTCCCCCCCTTCCAGTCCGGACACTTTCACCCCCTTCCAGTCCGGACACTTTCACCCCCTTCCAGTCCGGACACTTCCCCCCCCTTCCAGTCCGGACACTTTCACCCCCTTCCAGTCCGGACACTTTCACCCCCTTCCAGTCCGGACACTTTCCCCCTTCCAGTCCGGACACTTTCCCCCCCTTCCAGTCCGGACACTTTCCCCCCTTTCCAGTCCGGACACTTTCCCCCTTCCCAGTCCGGACACTTTCCCCCCTTCCAGTCCGGACACTTTCACCCCCTTCCAGTCCGGACACTTTCACCGCCTTCCAGTCCGGACACTTTCACCCCCTTCCTGTTTGGACACTTTCCCCCTTCCTGTTCGGACTCTTTCCCCCCCTTCCAGTCCGGACACTTCCCCCCCCTTCCAGTCCGGACACTTTCACCCCCTTCCAGTCCGGACACTTCCCCCTCCTTCCAGTCCGGACACTTTCCCCCCCTTCCAGTCTGGACACTTCCCCCTCCTTCCAGTCCGGACACTTACCCCCCCTTCCAGTCCGGACACTTACCCCCCCTTCCTGTCCGGACACTTTTACCCCCTTCCTGTCCGGACACTTTTACCCCCTTCCTGTCCGGACACTTTCACCCCCTTCCAGTCCGGACACTTTCACCCCCTTCCTGTCCGGACACTTTCACCCCCTTCCAGTCCGGACACTTTCCCCCCCTTCCTGTCCGGACACTTTTACCCCCTTCCTGTCCGGACACTTTTACCCCCTTCCTGTCCGGACACTTTCACCCCCTTCCAGTCCGGACACTCCCCCCCCCCTTCCTGTCCGGACACTTTCACCCCCTTCCTGTCCGGACACTTTCACCCCCTTCCAGTCCGGACACTTTCACCCCCTTCCAGTCCGGATACTTTCACCCCCTTCCAGTCCGGACACTTTCCCCCCCTTCCAGTCCGGACACTTTCACCTCCTTCCAGTCCGGACACTTTCACCCCCTTCCAGTCCGGACACCTTTCCCCCCCTTCCAGTCCGGACACTTTCCCCCCCTTCCTGTCCGGACTCTTTCCCCCCCTTCCTGTCCGGACTCTTTCACCCCCTTCCAGTCCGGACACTTTCCCCCCTTCCAGTCCAGACACTTTCCCCCCTTCCAGTCCGGACACTTTCACCCCCTTCCAGTCCGGACACCTTTCCCCCCCTTCCAGTCCAGACACCTTCCCCCCCTTCCAGTCCGGACACCTTCCCCCCCTTCCAGTCCGGACACTTTCCCCCCCTTCCAGTCCGGACACCTTCCCCCCCTTCCAGTCCGGACACTTTTCCCCCCCTTCCAGTCCGGACACCTTCCCCCCCTTCCAGTCCGGACACTTTTCCCCCCCTTCCAGTCCGGACACTTCCCCCCCTTCCAGTCCGGACACTTTCCCCCCCTTCCAGTCCGGACACTTTCCCCCCTTCCAGTCCGGACACTTTCACCCCCTTCCAGTCCGGACACTTTCCCCCCCTTCCAGTCCGGACACTTTCACCACCTTCCAGTCCGGACACTTTCCCCCCCTTCCAGTCCGGACACTTTCCCCCCCTTCCAGTCCGGACACTTTCCCCCCCTTCCAGTCCGGACACTTTCCCCCCCTTCCAGTCCGGACACTTTCTCCCCCCTTCCAGTCCGGACACTTTCCCCCCCTTCCAGTCCGGACACTTTCCCCCCCTTCCAGTCCGGACACTTTCACCCCCTTCCAGTCCGGACACTTTCCCCCCCTTCCAGTCCGGACACTTTCTCCCCCCTTCCAGTCCGGACTCTTTCCTCCCCTTCCAGTCCGGACACTTTCACCACCTTCCAGTCCGGACACTTTCTCCCCCCTTCCAGTCCGGACACTTTCACCCCCTTCCAGTCCGGACACTTTCACCCCCTTCCAGTCCGGACACTTTCACCCCTCTTCCAGTCCGGACACTTTCCCCCCCTTCCAGTCCGGACACTTTCACCCCTCTTCCAGTCCGGACACTTTCCCCCCCTTCCAGTCCGGACACTTTCCCCCCCTTCCAGTCCAGGCCAATTTTCAGCATTGAGCGCTATCACACTTTGAATGACGCGGTCATGCAACACTTCACCCATATGAATTTTTTAGCATTTTTTGAGGCAGATAAAGCTTTATTTTGGTGGTATTTATTCACTTTAATTTGTTTTGCTATATAAATGAAAAAGTCCAAAAATTTTGAAAAAAAATGTTTTTTTTATAAAATTTTGTAAATAATATTTTATCATAAATCTTGGCCAAAATTTATTCCGTTATCTTTTTAGTAAAAAACAAAATAACACAAATTAGTTTAAAACCAAAAATTATAAATTTTAAAAGAAATTTTTTACATTTTTATTTAATTTTTCGATATTATTATTTATGTTTTTTTGTTTTTTTTACATACTGTCACCCTAGCAGTACAGTGTCACCATGGTGACACTGTACTACTTGTGGGGGGTGATGAAAATTTATTTTTTTTTTTACTCTGATTGCTTTTACACCCATAAAGGCTGTAAAATCAATAATTTCTCCTCTCTGGCTGCATTCCTGCAGTCATTGAGAAATACTGTGAGAGCTGTGATTGGTCACAGCTTGTCACATGGTACAAGGCTGTTGTGAATGGCCCTGTACCATGTGATCTCTGTGATCATTCACAGATTTCACACGTAGTAAGCAATGATGTCAAAAGGTACATCTTGCTTACTACTCTTCATGCGATCACTGGCCAATCAGTGATCACATGATTGGGACCTCACACAAAGGTCCCGTATGACGATTGGTGTTCCACTGTGTCCCAGGGAGCGCACACAAGCAGGGGGAGGGGAGGCCGTTTATAAACGGCCACCCGCCCCTGAACTGCCACCGTTCGGCCGTTTATATACAACAGCAGGACAGGAGGTGGGTAAATCGGCTTTTTGCTTTTAACATTCGATTTTAAAATGAATGCAATTTCTGGACGAGAACCGCATACACTGGGCAAACATTCTTTTGATCAAGAAAAGTTTTCCTTCCTGCCTTTCTGTCGCTGACGTCAAAAACAAACATCGATTTGACCCCCACTAACGGTTAGAAAATCAGACGAATATCCTTGAAATGAATTTTCTCAGATGAAAATCTACACGTGTATAGCCAGCTTTACTGCTCAAATTTGGTCGATTTTCTTTTAATTCGGTTGAAATCATTTCGAATGGGAATGACTTTTCAAAGTTTGTTGAATTGATTTCGAATTCGATTGAACCAATTTCGATCATGAATGACTTTTCAAATACAGTCGAAACAGGGGCCGACTGACAACTCATGGGGCCCGCGGGTGATAGGGGATCATGGGGCCCCTGTGTCCTTGACCACACTCAAACCACACCCAAAAAAGCCTATGAAAGGTACCAGGAGCATCTCATGGGGCCCCCTACTGACCCCAGGCCCTCAGGCAGTGCCCAAGAGCCCGAATGGTCAGTCCACCCCTGAGTCGAAATGTTTGAATTTGAATACGGATTACCGAAACAAATCCTGAAAATAAATTGAACAAATTTACCGAACCCAATTACACTAATAACACTGGGGCAGGAAGAGGTGACATCCCCAGTGACACCAATACAGCGATCAATGCTAATAAAAAGCACTGACACTGTACTAATGGCACGGGGCAGGAAGGGGTTAACATCTGGGGCGATCAAAGGGTTAACTGTGTGCGATTTCCTAGGGAGACATGCTGCTGTGCAGAGAGATACAAAGCAGCATGTCCTTGCTGACAGAGGAGAGATCTGTGTTGTTTACACTCAGGTGTCTCCCCTATCAGTATTACTTGGTGTCGGTTCGGGAATCTCCAGCCGGGATCCGGCGATCAACATCTGTAGCCGCCAATGGCGGCGCGTGTAGGGCGGCGCAACCGCGCCCCCTACCTGGAAATGCGAAATCACCTATATATATGTGTGTGTGTGATTTTGCGCCGCACTGCTATGGGGCGGCGGGGAGGCGGTTAAGAATTGATTTGCGGGATTCTCAATGACATCTATTAATGGAACGGGCAGAGAGTGCGGCTCACAATTACCTGGAGGGGGGGGTTGTGGTAGCGCTGGGCTCTGCGATCGCTCGGCACCACGTGCTCGCGGGGATCAGACACTCTGGCTTCCCCGGCCGGCTGACAAATGCTGAGTTAGCGGCACCCACTCTGCATTAAGTAGGTTTTCTAATCGGCTCGGATAATGAGCTTATCTTGTAAGTGACTCACTGATACAACACACGGGGCCCGGGGTCACAGATCGGGCCCAACGCAGGGATCCCGCTCCGCTCTGCCCCGCCGACGTCCGGCTGAAGGCGCAGGGAAGGCCGAAACATTTCACAAAGGCATCCCCAACAATATAAAAGCTTTCCTTTATAAAAACTAAAAAAAAAAAGAAAATCCAAAGTCTAACTAACACCCTGCACCCCTGGTTCCCAGCCTGAGGCCCAAGGGCCCCGTGTGGCCCTCTGCTATAGGATGTGCGGCCCTCAGACCACAGCGGTAGACGTGCGCAACGAAAAAAAAATTGTTTCCTTTCAATTCATTATTTACATCATTTTGTTTCGTTAAATTCGTTTTCATTAGTTTTCAGAATCCGTTAAGTTTTGTTTATTGTTGGCAAGAGTGTCTTTCTATTTTATTTTATTCTATTCTATTATTTTATTTTATCTATTCTATTCTTTTCTATTTTATTCCTTTATTTCCTATTCTGTTTTATTCTAGTCTTTTATTTTTTTTCATTTTATTTTCTGTTCTTTTCTATTCTGTAACCTTATTTTCCATTGTATTCCATTTTATTGTATTGTTTTTTTATATTCTATTCTTTTCTGTTCTGTTTTACTCTATTCTATTCTATTATTTTCTATTCTCTTTTCTATTTTATTTTTATTCTTTTCTGTTCTCTTTTACTCTTTTCTATTCCCTATTCTATTCTTTTTACATTTATATTCTGTTTTATTATTTTCTATTCTATATCCTTATTTCCTATTCTATTTTATTCCATTCTTTTATTTTCTATTCTATTCTGTTTTGCTCTATTCTTTTCCATTCTATTCATTAATTTTCTATTCTATTGTTTTTCTATTCTGTTCTTTTCTATTTTATAACCTTATTTTCAATTCTATTCGTTTCTATCCTTTTCCCTTATTTCCTATTCTGTTTTATTCTATTCTTTTAGTTTCTATTCTATTCTGTTATTTTTTTCTCTATTCTTTTCTATTCTTTCATTTTATTTTATTTTAATTTCTATTCTGTTACCTTATTTTCCATGGTATTCTATTATTTTCTATTGTATTGTTTTTTTCTATTCTATTTATATTTGTATTCTATTCTATTTATTCTATTGTATTGTTTTTTCTATTCTATTATCTAAAATTCTGTTTTACTCTATTATTTTCTATTCTATTCTTTCATTCTATATTCTATTCTATTGCCTATTTTATTTTATTATATCCTATTCTTTTCTGTTCTGTTTTACTCTGTTCTTTTCTATTCTATCCTGTCTATTCTATTTTCTTTTCACTTCTAGTTTTCCTGTTCTATTCTTCCCTATTCTATTCCTTTACTTTCTATTCTATTTTATTCCATTCTTTTATTTTCTATCCTGTTCTGTTTTACTCTATTCATTTCTATTCTACTCTTTTCTATTCTAGTCTATCATTTTATTTTATTTTCTATTCTATTCTTTTTTCTTTTCTATTCTATTTTATTCTGTTGTATTCTTTTCTATAATATTCCCTTATTTTTTATTCTATTTTATTCCATTCTTTTATTTTTTATTCCGTTCGGTTTTACTCTATCATTTTCTATTCCATTCCTTTATTTTCTATTCTATTTTATTCTATTCTTGTTTTCTAATTTGATTTGAATTCCATTTGATTTTCGTTTGTTATTTCCGATTCGTTTTAAATGAGTTACTGCTGTCATTTGGAAATTCGGATACATCTCCGAATAATGAAAAACTTTCGATTTGGAATAAAATCAGCGGTCTGTAGTGGGAATATTGATTGGGGGAATAGTATTGATCTCTACCAGCCTCATGGAACATTTCCCCAGCCTCATATTGTGGCCCCTAGTATATGATGTGTGGCCTTCAGCAGTCTGTAGTGGGGACATTGATTGGGGGAATAGTATTGATCTCTACCAGCCTCATGGAACATTTCCGCAGTCTCGTATTGTGGCCCCTAGTATATGATGTGTGGCCCCGTAGTATATGTGTGACCCCCTAGTATATGATGTGTGGCCCTCAGCGGTCTGTAGTGGGGACATTGATTGGGGGAATAGTATTGATTTTTACCAGCCTCATGGAACATCTCCCCAGTCTCGTATTGTGGCCCCTAGTATATGATGTGTGACCCCCTAGTATATGATGTGTGGCCCTCAGCGGTCTGTTGTGGGGACATTGATTGGGGGAATAGTATTGATCTCCACCAACCTCATGGAACATCTCCCCAGCCTCGTATTGTCTTCTCCAGCCAGCAATGTCTCCTGCCCTCGCTCTCTCCCGCCCTCGCTGTCTCCCGCTCTCCCTCTCTCCCGCCCTCGCTCTCTCCCGCCCTCGCTCTCTTCCGCCCTCCCTCTCTTCCGCCCTCGCTCTCTCCCGCCCTCCCTCTCTCCCGCCCTCGCTCTCTCCCGCCCTCGCTCTCTTCCGCCCTCCCTCTCTCCCGCCCTCGCTCTCTCCCGCCCTCCCTCTCTTCCGCCCTCGCTCTCTCCCGCCCTCCCTCTCTCCCGCCCTCCCTCTCTCCCGCCCTCGCTCTCTTCCGCCCTCTCTGTCTCCCGCCCTTCCTCTCTCCCGCCCTTGCTCTCTCCCGCCCTCGCTGTCTCCCGCCCTTCCTGTCTCCCGCCCTCGCTCTCTCCCACCCTCGCTGTCTCCTGCTCTCCCTCCCTCGCTCTCTCCCATCCTCGCCCTCGCTCTCTCCCGCCCTCCCTCTCTCCCGCCCTCCCTTTCTTTCGCCCTCGCTCTCTCTCGCCCTCGCTCTCTCTCGCCCTCGCCCTCGCTCTCTCCCGCCCTCGCTCTCTCCCGCCCTCGCTGTCTCTCACCCTCACTCTCTCCCGCCCTTGCTTATTCCCGCCCTTGCTGTCTCTCGCCCTCGCTCTCTCCCGCCCTTGCTGTCTCTTGCCCTCCCTCTCTCCCGCCCTCGCTCTCTCCCGCCCTCGCTCTCTCCCGCCCTCGCTCTCTCCCGTCCTCGCTGTCTCCCGCCCTCGCTGTCTCCCGCCCTCCCTCTCCCCCGCCCTCGCTGTCTCCCGTCCTCGCTGTCTCCCGCCCTCGCCCTCTCCCGCCCTCGCTCTCTCCCACCTTCGCTCTCTCCCATCTTCGCTCTCTCCTGTCCTCACTCTCTGACCCTCATTTCCTCTGTTGGCTCTGCAGTCTCTGACTCTCCTCTCTCATTCCATATAGTGAACATTATAGGTGACTCTCTGCTGATGTCAGAGGCCCCCTTTAGCTCATAGGTTGCCATCCACTGATCAGCCTCCCCGAAAGGTAAGTACAGCAGGGAGGGGGAGGGGAGTAGGGTGTCTGGTGTAAGTTCACCACCACTTTAACCCCTCGCCTCCCGGACACTTTTACCCCCTCCCTCACAGGCCGATTTTCAGCTTTCAGCGTTGTTGCACTTTGAATGACAATTGCGCGGTCATGTGACATTGTACCCATAATGAATGTAATCATTTTTTTCACACAAATAGAGCTCTTCACTGATGTGTGTTGATGACGCTGCACTGATAGGCACTGATAGGCAGCACTGATGGGCACTGATAGGCAGCACTGATGGGCACTGATAGGCAGCACTGATGTGCACTGATAGGCAGCACTGATGTGTACTGATAGGCAGCACTGATGTGCACTGATAGGCAGAACTGATGGGCACTGATGGGCACTAATAGGCAGCACTGATGTGCACTGATGGGCAGAACTGATGGGCACTGATAGGCAGCACTGATGGGCACTGATAGGCAGCACTGATGAGGCAGCACTGGTGGGAATTGATGAGGTGTACTGATGTTTACTAATAGGCAGCAATGATGGACACTAACTGGCGACACTGATATAAAGCACTGATGGGCACTGATATGCAGCACCAATGGGCACCGATAGGCGGCAATGATGGGTACTAACTGGCGGCACTGACT
>NW_028321216.1:60000-93501 GCF_062004578.1 Staurois parvus
TTGTGTTTTTGGTGCCAGTTCCTGAAAGTCTATTACACGGAAAATGCAATCTGCTGCGGGAAAATAAAAAAAGTCCCTGACCCTTTCCAAAAAACTGCAGCGGCTCAAAACGCACAGAACCATAGGAGGCCATGTTAAGTGGGCTGTAGTATGTTTCTGCAAAAAAATGCGGAGCGATGTACAGCAAGGCTCAGCCCGGGTTCACCCAATGCGATGTGGGCGTTTCCCGCAACGCATTGCAATCGCACCTGTAGGTTTGAATTTAGACTCAGCCCGGGTTCACACCGATGCGGCGTTTTCTGTGCGAATTCCACATCATGTCAGAATCGCACCCCGTTCATGTGAACTGCTGCCGGTGTGTATGTTAACAACACCCTGAAAATGGTCCGCAAAACGCGGTGCGATGTACAGAATCGGATCACAGAGGTGTGAATACCCGTGCGATCCGATTCTAGTGCGGACCAAAAAAAGAAAAAACGGATCAATTTACATCTGTTTTATATCCGTTTTTTTTTAATCCCTTTTTCATCCATTTACATCCGTTTTTTTGTCCATTTTCATCAGTTTACAGCATTTTTTTCCAACAGCTCACATCCGTTTTTCATCTGTTTTTTGTCCATTTTTGTCTGTTTACATCCATTTACATCAGTTCACATCTGTTTTTCATCTGTTTACATCTGTTTTTCATCCATTTTTTTCATCCCTTTTTCATCCATTTACATCCCTTTTTCTTCAGTTTACATCAGTTTTCATCCTTTTTTTTGTCCGTTTTTGTCAGACGTCTGTTTGTGTCTGTTTACATAATTTTTTCATCCGTTTACATCCATTTTTGTCAGTTTACATCCCTTAACATCCACTTTTGCCTGTTTACATAATTTTTTCATCCATTTACATCGGTTTTTGTCAGTTTACATCCACTTTTGTCTGTTTATATCATTTTTTTTCATCAGTTCACATCCGTTTACATCCGTTTTTGTCTGTTTACATCATTTTTTCATCCATTTACATCTGTTTTCCTTCAGTTTACATCTGTTTTCATCCAGTTTTTGTCCATTTTTGGCAGTTTACATTCATTTACATCTGTTTTTGTCAGTTTATATCATTTTTTCATCCATTTACATCCATTTTTGTGTGTTTACATAATTTTTTTCATCCATTTACATCCTTTTTTGTGTGTTTACATAATTTTTTTCATCAGTTCACATCCGTTTTTAAACTGTTTAATCTGTTTTTCATCCCTTTTTCATCCATTTACATCCCTTTTTCTTCAGTTTACATAATTTTTTCATTTGTTTACATTCATTTGTCAGTTTACATCCGCTTTTGTCTGTTTACATCATTTTTTTTCATCAGTTCACATCCGTTTTTCAGCAGTTTACATCTGTTTTTCATCCCTTTTTCATCCGTTTTCAGCAGTTTTTTGTTTGTTTTTGTCAGTTTACATCCATTTACATCCGTTTTTGTCTGTTTACATCTTTTTTTATAAGTTCACATCCATTTTTTTTATCTGTTTACATCTGTTTTTCATCCATTTTTTCATCCCTTTTTCATCCGTTTACATCCCTTTTTCTTCAGTTTACATCAGTTTTCAGCCTTTTTTTGTCCGTTTTGTCAGTTTACATCCGTTTGTGTCTGTTTACATAATGTTTTCATCCGTTTACATCCATTTTTGTCAGTTTACATCCCTTTACATCCGCTTTTGCCTGTTTACATAATTTTTTCATCCATTTACATCCGTTTTTGTCAGTTTACATCCACTTTTGTCTGTTTGCATCATTTTTATCATCAGTTCACATCCGTTTTTCATCAGTTTACATCTGTTTTTCACCCATTTTTTCATCCCTTTTTCATCCATTTACATCTGTTTTCCTTCAGTTTACATCTGTTTTCATTCGGTTTTTGTCTATTTTTGCCAGTTTACATCCATTTACATCTGTTTTTGTCAGTTTACATAATTTTTTCATCCATTTTTGTGTGTTTACATCATTTTGTTCATCCGTTTACATCCTTTTTTGTGTGTTTACATCATTTTTTTCATCAGTTCACATCCGTTTTAATCTGTTTACATCTGTTTTTCATCAATTTTTTCATCCCTTTTTCATCCATTTACATCCCTTTTTCTTCAGTTTACATCAGTTTTCATCTGTTTTTTTGTCCATTTTTGTCAGTTTACATCCATTTGTGTCTGTCTACATAATTTTTTCATCCGTTTACATTCAATTGTCAGTTTACATCCACTTTTGTCTGTTTACATCATTTTTTTCATCAGTTCACATCCGTTTTTCAGCAGTTTACATCTGTTTTTCATCCATTTTTTCATCCCTTTTTCATCCGTTTTCATCAGTTTTTTGTTCGTTTTTGTCAGTTTACATCCGTTTGTGTCTGTTTACATAAAAAAAATTTTACCAGTTCAAATCCATTTTTCATCTGTTTGCATCTGTTTTTCATCCATTTTTTTCATCCCTTTTTCATCCGTTTACATCCCTTTTTCTTCAGTTTACATAATTTTTTCATCCATTTTTGTGTGTTTACATCATTTTGTTCATCTGTTTACATCCTTTTTTGTGTGTTTACATCATTTTTTTTCATCAGTTCACATCCGTTTTTAATCTGTTTACATCTGTTTTTCATCAATTTTTTCATCCCTTTTTCATCCATTTACATCCCTTTTTCTTCAGTTTACATCAGTTTTCATCCGTTTTTTTGTCCATTTTTGTCAGTTTACATCCATTTGTGTCTGTTTACATAATTTTTTCATCCATTTACATCCGTTTTTGTCAGTTTACATCCACTTTTGTCTGTTTGCATCATTTTTATCAGTTCACATCTGTTTTTCATCAGTTTACATCTGTTTTTCACCCATTTTTCATCCCTTTTTCATCCGTTTACATCTGTTTTCCTTCAGTTTACATCTGTTTTCAGCCGGTTTTTGTCTATTTTTGTCAGTTTACATCCATTTACATCTGTTTTTGTCAGTTGACATCATTTTATCATCCATTTTTGTGTGTTTACATCATTTTGTTCATCCGTTTACATCCTTTTTTGTGTGTTTACATTATTTTTTTCATCAGTTCACATCCGTTTTTAATCTGTTTACATCTGTTTTTCATAAAAATTTTCATCCCTTTTTCATCCATTTACATCCCTTTTTTTCTTCAGTTTACATCAGATTTCATCCGTTTTTTTGTCCATTTTTGTCAGTTTACATCCATTTGTGTCTGTCTACATAATTTTTTCATCCGTTTACATTCATTTGTCAGTTTACATCCGCTTTTGTCTGTTTACATCATTTTTTTCATCAGTTCACATCCGTTTTTCAGCAGTTTACATCTGTTTTTCATCCCTTTTTCATCCGTTTTCAGCAGTTTTTTGTTTGTTTTTGTCAGTTTACATCCATTTACATCCGTTTTTGTCTGTTTACATCTTTTTTTATAAGTTCACATCCATTTTTTTTATCTGTTTACATCTGTTTTTCATCCATTTTTTCATCCCTTTTTCATCCGTTTACATCCCTTTTTCTTCAGTTTACATCAGTTTTCAGCCTTTTTTTGTCCGTTTTGTCAGTTTACATCCGTTTGTGTCTGTTTACATAATGTTTTCATCCGTTTACATCCATTTTTGTCAGTTTACATCCCTTTACATCCGCTTTTGCCTGTTTACATAATTTTTTCATCCATTTACATCCGTTTTTGTCAGTTTACATCCACTTTTGTCTGTTTGCATCATTTTTATCATCAGTTCACATCCGTTTTTCATCAGTTTACATCTGTTTTTCACCCATTTTTTCATCCCTTTTTCATCCATTTACATCTGTTTTCCTTCAGTTTACATCTGTTTTCATTCGGTTTTTGTCTATTTTTGCCAGTTTACATCCATTTACATCTGTTTTTGTCAGTTTACATAATTTTTTCATCCATTTTTGTGTGTTTACATCATTTTGTTCATCCGTTTACATCCTTTTTTGTGTGTTTACATCATTTTTTTCATCAGTTCACATCCGTTTTAATCTGTTTACATCTGTTTTTCATCAATTTTTTCATCCCTTTTTCATCCATTTACATCCCTTTTTCTTCAGTTTACATCAGTTTTCATCTGTTTTTTTGTCCATTTTTGTCAGTTTACATCCATTTGTGTCTGTCTACATAATTTTTTCATCCGTTTACATTCAATTGTCAGTTTACATCCACTTTTGTCTGTTTACATCATTTTTTTCATCAGTTCACATCCGTTTTTCAGCAGTTTACATCTGTTTTTCATCCATTTTTTCATCCCTTTTTCATCCGTTTTCATCAGTTTTTTGTTCGTTTTTGTCAGTTTACATCCGTTTGTGTCTGTTTACATAAAAAAAATTTTACCAGTTCAAATCCATTTTTCATCTGTTTGCATCTGTTTTTCATCCATTTTTTTCATCCCTTTTTCATCCGTTTACATCCCTTTTTCTTCAGTTTACATAATTTTTTCATCCATTTTTGTGTGTTTACATCATTTTGTTCATCTGTTTACATCCTTTTTTGTGTGTTTACATCATTTTTTTTCATCAGTTCACATCCGTTTTTAATCTGTTTACATCTGTTTTTCATCAATTTTTTCATCCCTTTTTCATCCATTTACATCCCTTTTTCTTCAGTTTACATCAGTTTTCATCCGTTTTTTTGTCCATTTTTGTCAGTTTACATCCATTTGTGTCTGTTTACATAATTTTTTCATCCATTTACATCCGTTTTTGTCAGTTTACATCCACTTTTGTCTGTTTGCATCATTTTTATCAGTTCACATCTGTTTTTCATCAGTTTACATCTGTTTTTCACCCATTTTTCATCCCTTTTTCATCCGTTTACATCTGTTTTCCTTCAGTTTACATCTGTTTTCAGCCGGTTTTTGTCTATTTTTGTCAGTTTACATCCATTTACATCTGTTTTTGTCAGTTGACATCATTTTATCATCCATTTTTGTGTGTTTACATCATTTTGTTCATCCGTTTACATCCTTTTTTGTGTGTTTACATTATTTTTTTCATCAGTTCACATCCGTTTTTAATCTGTTTACATCTGTTTTTCATAAAAATTTTCATCCCTTTTTCATCCATTTACATCCCTTTTTTTCTTCAGTTTACATCAGATTTCATCCGTTTTTTTGTCCATTTTTGTCAGTTTACATCCATTTGTGTCTGTCTACATAATTTTTTCATCCGTTTACATTCATTTGTCAGTTTACATCCGCTTTTGTCTGTTTACATCATTTTTTTCATCAGTTCACATCCGTTTTTCAGCAGTTTACATCTGTTTTTCATCCATTTTTTTCATCCCTTTTTCATCCGTTTTCATCAGTTTTTTGTTCGTTTTTGTCAGTTTACATCCGTTTATGTCTGTTTACATAAATTTTTTTTTACCAGTTCAAATCCATTTTTCATCTGTTTGCATCTGTTTTTCATCCATTTTTTTTTTCATCCCTTTTTCATCCGTTTACATCCCTTTTTCTTCAGTTTACATCCATTTTTATCCGTTTTTGTCTGTTTACATCATTTTTTTATCTGTTTACATCTGTTTTTCGTCCGATCTGTTTTTCATGTGAAGAAAAATAGGGTTTTCTTCCATTAAAAAAAAATGGATGTTAACAGATGCGGACATTAAGGGATGGAAACAGAAGATCATCCTTTTACATCCGCTAGTCCATAGAAATACACGGGTGCCCATTTTTCATCCGTAAACGGACAGATGAAAAAAGATCATATGGAACGCCCCGTGTGAAAGGGGTCTGTTTATATCTGTCTTCTCTTTTGCTGTTTGATTCTATTTTATAGAAATTTGAGTGGGGTAGCCGCCCCCCCCCCCCCCTCGTGGGAATCGCAGGTCAAGTTTCTGGGATTCAGGGCTAGGTGGAACTCGGATGAGCGGTCCGATATTTTCTGATGTTTTTAGTTGTCTATTGTTCTACATGACCGCTTATCGTCTTGAAATGTTCGATCGAATCTTGCCTATGTACCCCGATGTTTACTGTTTGTTCTGGAAGCTACCTGATGTCAATTAACAAAAAAAACAAAAAAAAAAGAAACGACCCCCCCCCCCTCCCCCCCCCCCCCCCCCAGCAATGATCAAATACCACCAAAAGAAAGCTCTATTGGTGTGAAAAATAGGATTTAGATTTTCTGCGATTTGGTTGATCCAAATTCATTGTGACGAATAGCCGGTTATATGCCGTTCAAAATTCCAATTTCAGAATTATTTTTATTTCATTCTATTCTAATCTTTTCTATTCTATTCTTTTATTTTTTTATTCCATTCTATTTCTTTATTTTCTATTCTGTTTTACTCTATCCCTCCCTCCCCCTGTGCAGGAGCGGACTTACAACTCGTGGGGCCCCCGGGCAATAGGGGATCATGGGGCCCCTGTGTTCTTGCCCACACTCAAAGCACACCCAAAAAAGCCTATAAAAAGGTACCAGGGGCATTTCATGGGGCCCCCTACTGACCCCGGGCCCTCGGGCAGTGCCCGGGTGCTCGAATGGTCAGTCCGCCCCCGCCCCCGTGTAAAAAATATGATATAGATGTTCATTATGGTGCAGCGTTGCATGACCGCGCAATTGTCAGTTAACATAATGCAGCGCTGTATCGCAAAAAAAATGACCTGGTCAGGAAAGCGGGGTAAATCTTCCGGAGGTCAAGTGGCCTAAGCATTTTGCGGAGATGCACAGCAGTCCATTTATCACTATTTCCTATAGGACAGGTTCACAGAGATGGAGAATAGAATAACAACAATAAAAGAATAGAACAGAATAGAAAAAAAAATGAATAGAAAATAAAAGCATGGAATAAAATACAAAACAAAAGAATAGAATAGCAAAAATAGAATAGAGTGAAACAGAACAGAATAGACTGTAAAAGAATAGAATAAAATAGGATAGAAAATAAAATAGAATATAAATGAATAGAATAGAAAGAATAGACTAGAAATAAGACCCCGGTCATACTGGTGTGACTATATGCAGTAAAGCATGCTTGTTATACTCGGTGTGGAACCTAAGGGGTTAATCCTCCGCATTGTAAAAAGTCTGTTTATCCTGTCTTCTCGTTTGCAAATCGCACCTGGAATCGCAGCGGTGTGACCGGCACTAAAACTCCCCCAATGCAGCATTCCAATAATACAAAGTAGCAATCAATAAACTCCATTCATTTGCATTTAGTCACCTGTCACACCTCTGCGATTTATAATCGTGAGATTTGTGTGCAACTTCAGCAGGGGATCTGATCTCGGTGCAGACTTCTCAGAACATCAGTGAGCCAATCACAAGCAGGAAGTGACATTTCTAGGGGGCGCTCTACACCATCTGTGTACAGACCACCTCCAGGGAGCCACATTGTACTTCACAGAATATTATAGAGATGCAGATTAAAAAGAAAAGGCCCTCCAGAGGCTTCCCCCCTCGCCCTCCAGAGGATTCTCCCCCCTCACCCTCCAGAGGATTCCCCCTCTCGCCCTCCAGAGGATTCCCCCTCTCGCCCTTCAGAGGCTTCCCCCCTCGCCCTCCAGAGGATTCTCCCCCCTCACCCTCCAGAGGATTCCCCCTCTCGCCCTTCAGAAGCTTCCCCCCTCGCCCTCCAGAGGATTCCCACCCCTCGCCCTCCAGAGGATTCTCCCCCCTCACCCTCCAGAGGATTCCCCCTCTCGCCCTCCAGAGGATTCCCCCTCTCGCCCTTCAGAGGCTTCCCCCCTCGCCCTCCAGAGGATTCCCCCTCTCGCCCTTCAGAGGATTCCCCCCTCGCCCTCCAGAGGATTCTCCCCCCTCACCCTCCAGAGGATTCCCCCTCTCGCCCTTCAGAGGCTTCCCCCCTCGCCCTCCAGAGGATTCCCACCCCTCGCCCTCCAGAGGATTCTCCCCCCTCGCCCTCCAGAGGATTCCCCCCCTCGCCCTCCAGAGGATTCCCCCCCTCGCCCTCCAGAGGATTCCCACCCCTCGCCCTCCAGAGGATTCCCCCCCTCGCCCTCCAGATGATCCCTCCTCGCCCTCCAGAGGATTCCCCCCTCACCCTCCAGAGGATTTCCCCCCCCTTGCCCTCTAGAGGATTCCCACCCCTCGCCCTCCAGAGGATTCCCACCCCTCGCCCTCCAGAGGATTCCCCCCCTCGCCCTCCAGATGATCCCTCCTCGCCCTCCAGAGGATTCCCCCCTCACCCTCCAGAGGATTTCCCCCCCTTCCTGACCGGGCCATTCTGTTGCGATACGGCGCTGCGTTACTTTAACTGACAATTGCGCGGTCATGCTACGCCGCACCCAGATGAAATTTACATCCTTTTCCTCCCACAAATAGAGCTTTTTTCGGTGGTATTTGATCACCTGTGCAGTTTTTGTTGCGCTATAAACAAAAAAAAAAACCAATATTTTTTACTTTTTGCTATTAAACATATCCAATAAAAAAACATTTTTAATTTAATTCCATCATAAATTTACCAAAACATATTCCACGACATGTCTTTGCTAGAAAAAATAATCCCGATACGTGTAAATGAATTGGTCTGCGTGAAAGTTATAGCGTCTATAAATGGCGGTATAGATACTGGGATTTTTTTTTTATACTAATAATGGCGGCGATCAGCAACTTATAGCGGGACTGCAGCGGGCATTCTGACACGGGGGGGGGGGGGCTGACTTGGTGTCACTGACATCCCCAGTGACACCAATACAGCGATCAGTGCTAATAAAAAGCAATGACACTGTACTGATGGCACTGGGCAGGAAGGGGTTAACATCTGGGGCGATCAAAGGGTTAACTGTGTGCATTACTAGAGAGATACAAAGCAGCATGTCCTTCCTGACAGGGGGAGAGATCCGTGTTGTTTACACACAGGATGAGCTTTCCCTGACGATCACTGAGTGTGAGCCAGGACCCGGTGATTGACATCTCAAGCCGCCAATACCAGCACGGGCAGGATGGCACGCGTGCGCCCCCTACCTAGGAATGCAAATCACGTATATAGACGTGATTTGCGCAGCCCCGCCGCCCTGTAGGAGTACTTCTGCGATAGGGCGGAGGGCGACTGCTTAACGTTCAGCCACAATATGATTCATGTAGCAATTGTATACTCTGGGCGGACTAACCATTTGGAAACTCGGGCACTGCCCGAGGGCCTGGGGTCAGTAGGGGGCCCCATGAGATGCCCCTGGTCAGGGGCAGACTGACAACTCATGGGGCCCCCGGGCAATAGGGGATCATGGGGCCCCTGTGTCCTTGCCCAAACTCAAAAAAGCCTATGAAAAAGGTACCAGGGGCATCTCATGGGGCCCCCTACTGACCCCAGGCCCTCGTTTCCAAATGGTCAGTCCGCCCCTGCCCCTGGTACCTTTTTCATAGGCTTTTTTGAGTTTGGGCAAGGACACAGGGGCCCCATGATCCCCTATTGCCCGGGGGCCCCATGAGTTGTCAGTCTCCCCGTCTGTATTATATATTATTTTTTTCTAAAGTGGAGTTACCCTTTAATTGCCCCCTTTCCCCTCCTCTGAAAGGTGAATCAGATGGCTGTTCCTCGCGTTTCACATGCGGCATTAATGTAGCACTTCCTGTGGAGACCACAAGGGGCTATATTTATGCTTTCCCAACCATACCACAGAGCAGCTTTGGTTTCGTGACATTGAGGGACACAATGACCCCCGGAAATGCGGACAAATATGTGCGGCGAGCTCATCAGCCTGAAGCATCATTCGTTTCTTCTGTGAACTCGCGGCGTGCCGCTCCACACACAGCGCCATTATGTATCCAACAAAAGTGCGGCATCAATCTTTCTCCTGTAAGTTTCAAATACATATAGTTCTGTTTACGGAAGGCGGTATCATCTTGGAATCGCATGCGAGACGAATTCACTAAAAATCTGATGTACATACATAACCTAACCCCGCTTTAAACTTCTCCACAACTTTATCCCTGACCTGTCTGGTGTGTTCCTTTGGCCTTCATGATGCTGTTTGTTCACAAATGTTCTCTAACAAACCTCTGAGGGCTTCACAGACAGGGGCGGACTGACAACTCATGGGGCCCCCGGGCAATAGCGGATCATGGGGCCTCTGTGTCCTTGCCCACACTCAAAGCACACCCAAAAAAGCCTATGAAAGGTACCAGGGGCATCTCATGGGGCCACCTACTGACCCCGGGCAGTGCCCCAGTTTCTGAATGGTCAGTCCACCCCTGTTCACAGAACAACTGGATTTATACTGAGATCACATGACACACAGGGGGACTCTACTTACTAATTAGGTGACTTCTGAAGGCAATTGGTTCCACTAGATTTTAGTTAGGGGGATCAGAGTAAACTCCGGGGGGTTGAATACAAATGCAGGCCACACTTTTCACAGATTTATTGGTCACAAATGTTGAAAACTATTTCTCATTTTCCTTCCACTTCACAATTATGTGGCACTTTGTGTCGGCCCATCACATCCAATCCCAGTAAAACGCATTCACTTTTATGATTGTAACATGACAACACAGGGAACATTTCAGGGGGGATGAAGACTTTTTTCAAGGAGTCTATTTATAGAAAAACGAACGATCCCCGTAATATGTCTAATACGTTTCTTTCCTATGATCATCAGCTCCATCTAGTGGCCATAATGTGGTATTTTCCAGAATGAGGTAGTTCAGGAAAATACTGCATTACGACCACAAGATGGAGCTGATGAAATAAACATATTGGACCCGTTTCGGGAATTATTTGCAACATCGGTGTGATTTCTGAGACATTTGTATAGAGAATATTTGTTTTACACATAGACCCCTCCCCCATTGCTCGTTTATATCAGTCATCATCCATCTATTTGAAAAAAAGCTGGGGGTTGGGGGGGCTCTTTGACACTCAAAGTGTCTTATAAAAAAAACAGTGAGCCCGAGTTCACACTATGGGGTGCGGGACAACGCATGTAATTTGCCCAGGAATTGCGCATGTAAATGTTTGTGCAGTGCGACTTGAGCCATACACTTTGTACGGCTCAAATCGCATCGCCTGCGCACCAAAAAGGTGAAGGACCCTTTTTTAAATCCGCACCTGAATCGCATCGCATGAGATGCAAGTTCTGGCAATCGCATCACGTTTTGCGATCTTTTTTGGGGTGTCATTAATTTATCATTGACACCCCCACTCGCATGAACGCGATTGCAATGTGATGCGGGAAACGCACAGGATTCGCAGCGATTCTCCTACCGGATTGGTGTGAGCCAGGTCTCAAAGTTAATTGATCTGTTACTTTCTCGTTCTTTGTTTGATTTTGATTGGTGGATCACCCTCCCTGCCCACATCTGATTCAGCTGCCTGGGGCCCCCTGTTGGCCTGGGCCCCGTACAGGAGGACTGATGGTACCCCCTTATTCGTGGCATTCAGGGACAAGAATAAAGGGGTACCACCAGTCTTCCTGTATGGGGCCCAGGCCAGCAGGGAGGCCAAGGCAGCTGAATCAGATTTGTGGAGGGAGAGTGATCAGCACGGTGGGGGGGGAGCGGCAAAATCTGGAACCGATCTCCTGTATGGCTCTCTCTGCAGCAGCTGAAAGCCGGCTTCTTCTCCTCTCCCTCCCGCTGGCTTTCAGCTGCTGCTGAGAGAGCCATACAGGGCATCATTTCCAGTAATCACATCAACATACTGTACATTCCAGGGTCACTTGACATTACATAGCCAATCACCTTTAGTGGACGGTCCGCAGAAGTCACATGTGAAAGCATATGCAGTACGTTAACCCTTTCATTGCCAGAGCCAATTTTGTGGGGGGGGTTTTGTACAGGTTTACACAAATCATTTTAGGCCTGAAGATTGGCCCCAGGTACACAGATGGGCAAGCGGAGCCCAGAATACATGGTGCGTGCACAAAGAGGGGGGCACCGTTACCAGGGGCTGTGGAAGCAGGGGCCTGCCTGTCACTTTTTACCCAATCCCAGTGGCTGCAGCCACCAGATTGTGCATAAATCCCACCCCCGCTGTCAGGTCCATACAACGTACGGAAGGGTTAAAGCGGCCATCTCCCTCTAACAGTCTCTCCTTCCACCCGGGGTCATTAATAGTCACAGGAATGGGATCTCTCTAGTCACCTCCTCCATAGGTTCACCTCTCCCGGGATCCTCCAGTGCATGGGTCTCCAAACTATGGCCCTCCAGGTGTTGAGGAACTGCAAGTTCCATGAGGCCTTGCAAGACTCTGACAGCCACAGGCAAGACCAGAGGCATGATGGGACTTTTAGTACTTCAACAGCTGGAGGGCCATAGTTTGGAGACCCCTGCTCTAGGGGAATATACTCATTTAGGGAACCTTTGGCCTGGCCTAAAAGGACTTTTGCAACCCGCCCTAGCCCCCGCCTCCTTTGGGGTCAGGAAGTCCACAGCCGGCTCTCCTGGGTGCAGGTCTACTCCTCCTGGCCTCCAGCTCTGTCCAGCGCCTCCACATGCTAGTTATATCTCTGCTGGTGTGGAGAGTTTAGCTCCCATGCCCAAACTGCATCCTCCCAGCCTGGCTTACAAGTGGGCACTGACTGACCCATGCCACCGCTGCAGGAGGGCTCTACCTAAACGGGGCCTAACACCTGATGACACCGTCTGCTGTAGCCAGACACTATTCTGGAACATAGCCACCTAGTGGCAGATTAGCTTCACCTGCCGAAAAATGATTACTGAGGTAGTATGCTACATGACAGTGCCGTACCCACCACAAGATCACAGCTGAATATACATCCATATGGAATTGTATACTCAACAAACAGGAGAAGAAGACCTATTCCCCAACAAACAACCCAATATTGTCTGCCATCACCCACCCAAGCCTAGGAAAAAAGGAAGTGCATGGACAAAGCCAAAGCAACAACCTTGGCCCCAGCAAGCACCCCAAAAGGGGAACAGAAATGAAGAATGGGCAATAAAGATCTTCAATTTTCTGTGCCAAGACATTCTATGTACCCAGGGACTCATGATGAGTAGGGCAACCTTCTTTTTAAAAGGCTAAGGCACCAACTGGGTACTTCATTCATTGGGATGGCCTAGGACAGGTAGAAGACAACCAGTGAAGGATTGCCACTTTACGGGTTTAAAAGAGAAGCTCATGGAGGAGTACAAGCTTCGTGGACAGTAGCGCTAGATCCTGCAAAATGCCCAGAACATATACCTGAAATTCCATTGTAAAAACGATCTCATGTTCTTTTTTTTTCTAAAATTGCTTTGGTTTTATTGATATAGTACATAGTACAATCAATAGGAACTACTGTGTCATTGTATTCACTGGTCACCAGCCTATCCTTCAAAGGTTTGATCTTTTCTGTTCAATACATTTTTATTGAACCCTTTGACAAGCTGGCATACAGTGCAGAAAGAGAGGCCAATAGAAGGAAGTACATGGTCAAAGAAGGTTGAGGCACACAGGACCTTTGTAGTCATATTAGTTTTACATTGTTACGGTTTCTGGAGTTTATGGAGTGTAACCAAGGAGAGTGACCCATAGATTACAAAATGGGCGAGAAGAAGTATTGGAACTAAGCATGGGGTAAGAGTTTGGGGGAGGTAAGTCTAAGGTTGGGGAAATGTTCCAAGCTACCAAAATCAATGGAAGGGTCAGCTCAATAGGTTCTGAGGTATAGGAGGCGGCAGGCGAGGTCTGGGGGCAGGTATATGTTGAATCCATGGAGATGATGCTTAACAAAAGATGGACTCTGTCATTCAATATAGCAGTTATTTTATCACTGGTCGTCATCCATGATACTCTGGATTTAACCTCCTGCGGTAAGAGTGGATTTCCTTGCTTTTGATATGGTTTGTTTGGAGGCTATGGAATGTAACCAAGGAGAATGTCCCACAGATAACATAATGGGCGAGAAGACATATTGGAACCAAGCGTGGGGTAAGAAAGTTGGGAGTGGGCAAACGTTTGGGGGAGGTAAGCCTAAGGTTGGGGAAACGTTCCAAGCTACCAAAATCAATGGAAGGGTCAGCTCAATAGGTTCTGAGGTGTAGGAGGCGGCAGGCAAAGTCTGGGGTTCAGGTATATGTTGAGTCCATGGAGATGACGCTTAACAAAAGATGGACTCTGAAGTTCAATATAGCAGTTATTTTATCACTGATCCTCATCCATGATACTCTTGATTTAACGTCCTGCGGTAAGAGTGGATTTCCTTGCTTTTGCTATGGTTTGTTTGGAGGTTATGGAGTGTAACCAAGGAAACTGACGCACAGATTACTTAATGGGCAAGAAGTATTGGAACCAAGCATGGGGTAAGAAAGTCGGGAGTGGGCAAGAGTTTGGGGGAGGTAAGTCTATGGTTGGGGAAACGTTCCAAGCTACCAAAATCTTAGGAAGGGTCAGCTCAATAGGTTCAGAGGTGTAGGAGGCGAAGTCTGGGGGCAGGTATATGTTGAGTCCATGGAGATGACGCTTAACAAAAGATGGCCTCTGTCATTCAGTATAGCAGTTATTTTACCACTGATCCTCATCCATGATACTCTTGATTTAACCTCCTGCGGTAAGAGTGGATTTCCTTGCTTTTGCTATGGTTTGTTTGGTGGCTATGGAATGTAACCAAGGAGAATGTCCCGCAGATAACATAATGGGCGAGAAGACATATTGGAACCAAGCGTGGGGTAAGAAAGTTGGGAGTGGGCAAACGTTTGGGGGAGGTAAGTCTAAGGTTGGGGAAAGGTTCCAAGCTACCAAAATCAATGGAAGGGTCAGCTCAATAGGTTCTGAGGTATAGGAGGTGGCAGGCAAAGTCTGGGGGCAGGTATATGTTGAATCCATAGAGATTTTGCTTAACAAAAGATGGACTCTGTCATTCAGTATAGCAGTTATTTTATCCTCATCCATGATACTCTTGATTTAATCTGCGGTAAGAGTGAATTTCCTTGCTTTTGCTATGGTTTGTTTGGAGGTTATGGCGAGTAACCAAGGAGACTGTCCCATAGATTACATAATGGGTGAGAAGAAGTGTAGAAACCAAGTTTGAGGTAAAAAGTTGGGAGTGGACTAGAGTTTTGGGGAGGTAAGCCTAAGGTTGGGGAAACGTTCCAAGCTACCAAAATCAATGGAAGGGTCAGCTCAATAGGTTCAGAGGTGTAGGAGGCGGCAGGCGAAGTCTGGGGGCAGGTATATGTTGAGTCCATGGAGATCACGCTTAACAAAAGATGTCCTCTGAAGATCAATATAGCAGTTATTTTATCACTGATCCTCATCCATGATACTCTTGATTTAACCTGCGGTAATGTCAGGGCAGGAGCCGAGGAACGGACAGGCAGGCCTAACAATGTAACGCACTGGCTGACGACAACCACCACCCACAGACTGAAGTCCCTCAGGGCGCGGAGTCTAAGTCCCAGGCTGCCCTTCACCAGGGCCCCTGATGGTGGGGATGGACTTGACGCAGCCAGGAACCAGGTCGCGGCCCCCGAGACACCTCAGCTGCGGTAATGGCCGCCGCCAATGGCGTGTAGCTGGTGGAAGAGACAAAAGAGTAGTCAGACAGGCCGGGGTCAACAACAACAGGACAAAACAGTACAGGACAGCAGACGAGAATCACAGGTCACAAGCCGGGTTCAGCAACAGAGGGTCAGATCAAAGGAGAATACAAAGAATAGTCAAGTCACAAGCCGAATCAGAATACCAGGAGAGTCACGAGAGTCAGAACAGAGTAATAGTAACACAAAGACACAAGACACAAGTGCAAAGAGCATGTGCGGGCCACAGGCTTATATTTCATCAGCCACGCCCCTCTGGGGGATGGACCTCAGAGACCTGAAGGCATAAAAGGATTCCCACCATGCACAGCAGAATCCAAGATGGACGCCAGCACATGGAGTAACATAACCTCAGGGAAAAGGTAGGACCTTGACAGGTAATAGTGGATTTCCTTGCTTTTGCTAAGGTTTGTTTGGAGGTTATGGCATGTAACCAAGGAGACTGTCCCATAAATTATGTAATCGGTGAGAAAAAGTGTAGGAACCAAGCTTGAGGTAAAAAGTTGGGATCGGGCAAGAGTTTGGGGGAGGTAAGTCTAAGGTTGGGGAAACGTTCCAAGCTACTAAAACCAATGGAAGGGTCAGCTCAATACATTCTAAGGTGTAGGGGGCGGCAGGCGGAGTCTGGGGGCAGGAATATCTTGAATCCACGAAGCTCACACTTTACAAAAAAATGGTTTGTTTAGTTGCAGTAAAGAGGAAAATCAATAGTTTATATTACATGTATGTGGTCATCTCTGGTTCGTTACAAAGTAATGCTTCAATAGGGTCCTCGCTGTGATGGTGCTAAAAGAGCGTGGTTAATATATGGTAGGTGTTGGGCCATAGTGTACGTACCACTGAGCATGTCCACCATATCAGCTAGAAGGTGCCATGGGGAGGAATCAGAGGCATATTTTGGCCATGTAGAGGACCTGTACTTGTTCCAGGACAAATGTTGCCATCGTTTGGTCTCCTCTAGACATGTGTTTGTTTAGTTCCAAATCGAAATTCGGATAAAATTTTTGTTATTTGGAGATTCAGATTAATGACTCACCTCCATTTTTTTTTACCGTTTGTAAAGCCTCCATGTACCCTCTGCGTTTCATCCACGGCTCCTCCACCTCCCTCTGGAAGTATCATCCATGGCTCCTCCGCCTCCCTCTGGAAGTATCATCCATGGCTCCTCCGCCTCCCTCTGGAAGTATCATCCACGGCTCCTCCTCCTCCCTCTGGAAGTATCATCCACGTCTCCTCCGCCTCACTCTGGAAGTATCGTGCACGTCTCCTCTTCCTCCCTCTGGAAGTATCGTCCACGGCTCCTCCGCCTCTCTCTGGAAGTATCGTCCACGGCTCCTCCGCCTCCCTCTGGAAGTATCATCCACGGCTCCTCCGCCTCCTTCTGGAAGTATCGTTCATGGCTCCTCCGCCTCCCTCTGGAAGTATCGTCCATGGCTCCTCCGCCTCTCTCTGGAAGTATCGTCCACGGCTCCTCCGCCTCTCTCTGGAAGTATCATCCACGGCTTCTCCGCCTCAGAGGAGAATGGGCACACAGGTACCAGATGATAGAAAGGCAACAGTAACTCTGATAACCACTCGTTACAACCAAGATATGCAGAATACCATCTCTGAAAGCACAACACATCCAACCTTGAAGCAGATGGGCTACAGCAGCAACCGATTCCTTGTATGGCTCTCTCGGCAGCAGCTGAAAGCCAATGGGAGGGAGAGGAGAAGAAGCCAGCTTTCAGCTGCTGCCGAGAGAGCCATACAGGGGATTGGTACCACTATTTGCCACTCTGCCCAAATCTGGTTCACTCAACTTTCTGCTCCCCCCTGCTGTACAGGAGGGCTGATGGTACCCTGTTATCCACGGCCCTGGGCAGGAGGGGCGGCTGCCCTGGGTGCAATGGTTTACTGTAGGCATGGGGTGCCTTTTTTCTTGTACAAGGCAGAAAGTAGTAGTTATGGCGGCAGTGATTTTGACAAGTGAAAGACTGCTGGGCGTAGGATCCCCTAAGCTTGCATACAAGGAATTGGGGAGGGGGGGGGCAGAGTTTGGCATCTTTGCCCTGGGCGCTATATGACCTTGTCCCAACACTGTGGATGTATGCAGCACATGCAGCTTCCTGGGTTCAGGAAAGAGACGAGAATTTTAGGCTTCATCACACAGGAGCTGCTAAACCTTCATGTGAACGAGGCCTTACAATCCAATCCAAGACAAGAGGGTTAGGAAGGCCCTGCTCCTGAGAGCTTACAATCTAAAGGGAGGGGCAAGGGATACAAAAGGTAGTAACTGTATGGGGATAAATCTAAGATTGCACATATTTAAGAAGGTTACAAATTCATTCAGCTCCTAGCATGTACCAGACCATAGAAAGAATATGTCGTCTATGTACCTGAGCCATGTTAATACAAGGCAGAGGTACACAGATAGGTCATCCTCTCATCCTCCCCCACCCAGCGGCGGACTGACAACTTATGGGGCCCCCGGGCAATAGGGGATCATGTGACCCGTGTGTCCTTTCCCAAACTCAAAAAAGCCTATGAAAAAGTTACCAGGGGCATCTCATGGGGCCCCCTACTGACCCCGGGCCCTCGGGTAGTGCCCGAGTTTCCAAATGGTCAGTCCGCCCCTGCCCCCACCCCCCATACAGATTTACACTGTTCCAACAGTATATAGTGAGAGGCCCCATGAAACCCCTATAGATTTTGAGCACCTACACCATGCCTTGAGGCCTAGAGGCAGTGACACAGGTCCCCCCAGAGATGTGGTTTGCTGCCTAGCATCACTAAAAACCTGTGATTTGGGCTCAAAGATATCCGGTTCATCTCCTCACCATCCATACTTTTTCTTTGAGGGGTATCGAAAAGTACAAGGCCTCCGGATCCACCAGTTTATCAGACAAATCCAGTGAAGGGTGTCCTTGACAGATAATGGAAGTCAACTTAGATACTTCTCTTCTTGGTTAGTGATATCCAGCCTGGTAGGATGAAGACCAAGTCTACCAGGCCGAAAATCACTAACCAAGAAGAGAAGTATCTAAGTTGACTTCCATTGTCTGTCAAGGACACCCTTCACTGGATTTATCTGATAAACGGGTATTTTTGGTGTCTTTATGGGACAAAACACTGGGATTCTAGGGTGGAACACTTTTCAAAATTATTAAGGACCTTCTTTTCAAAAGCTGCAACAAACAATTAAAACATTTTTGCTGGGAGTTTCTTGTCCTTTCCTCTGGAATCCATCTTTCACCGTTCATTATTAGCTAGATCAGCATTTTTCAACCTTTTTTCAGCCAAGACACCCTTTAATCTTGAGGCACCCCTGGCGTAGATGTAACTTGCAATCAATGAGAAACCTGAGCCTGGTACAATGAACACATCTGCCTTGATGAAAATACCTTTACATCGGAAGCCCCCCTTCATATCAGAGGTGCCCCATCATGTCAGAGTCCCCTCACCATCACGTCAGCAGCAACCCCCTCATCATAGAATCCCCTCATCACATCAGAATTTCCTCCCTTTTGGTCAGAAGCCCCTCTGTATATCAGGGTCCCCCATCACAGAGTCCCCTTCTCAGCACGCATTGCCATACTGCAGGAGGGGCACTGTGCCTTAGGGCTTCATTGGTTGTTGCGGTGTTGATGGACCGCCCAAACCATGACAGTGCATAATGCTGATCCAAGACAAATTGCACCTTCTGTTTGCAAGCATCCCAAGGAAACCCATATGGCACCCCAAGGTGCTGCAACACCCTGGAGGAATAATGCTGAGCTAGACCTTTGTTGACCATATTCTTCAGGAAGGTCACTATCATTGCATTTTGGGTGAAAGCGTAGCTGAACTACTCTAAATAGATCTTTAGTTATCTCTGGAGGGATCAACAGCAGGAGAAATGAGATCCTGATCCCTCTATATAGATTTTTATATCACTAGAGGGGTCACCGGCAGGAGGAAGGAGGTCCCGACTCCTCTATATAGAACTTTATATCACCAGAGGGGTCACTGGCAGAAGAAAGGAGGTCCTGATCCCTCTATATAGATCTCTATATCACTAGAGGGGTCACCAACAGGAGGAAAGAGGTCCTGACTCCTCTGTATAGATCTTTATATCACCAGGGTGGTCACCGGCAGGATGAAGGAGGTCCTGATTCCTCTATATAGATCTTTTTATCACTGGAGGGATCACCAGCAGGAGAAAGGAGGTCCTGATTCCTCTATACAGATCTTTATGTCACTAGAGGGGTCACTGGCAGGAGGAAGGAGGTCCTGATTCCTCTATACAGATCTTTATGTCACTAGAGGGGTCACCAGCATGAGAAAGGAGATCCTGATTCCTCTATATAGATCTTTATATCACTAGTAGGGTCACCAGCAGGAGGAAGGAGGTCCTTATTCCTCTATATAGATCTTTCTATTACCAGGGGGTTCTCCGGCAGGAGTAAAGAGGTCCTAATTCCTCTATATAGATCTTTATATCACCAGAGGGGTCACCGGCAGGAAGAAGGAGGTCCTAATTCCTCTATATAGATCTTTATATCACTAGAGGGGTCACCGACAGGAGGAAGGAGGTCCCGATTCCTCTATATAGATCTTTATATCACCAGAGGGGTCACCGGCAGGAAGAAGGAGGTCCTAATTCCTCTATATAGATCTTTATATCCATGGAGGGGTCACCGGCAGGAGGAAGGAGGTCCCGATTCCTCCATATAGATCTTTATATCCATGGAGGGGTCACCGGCAGGAGGAAGGAGGTCCTGATTCTTCTATATAGATCTTTATATCACTAGAGGGATCACCGGCATGAGGAAGGAGGTCCTGATTCCTCTATATAGATCTTTATATCACTAGAGGGATCACCGGCATGAGGAAGGAGGTCCCGATTCCTCTATATAGATCTTTATATCACTAGAGGGATCACCGGCAGGAGGAAGGAGGTCCTGATTCTTCTATATAGATCTTTATATCACTGGAGGGGCCACCGGCAGGAGGAAGGAGGTCCTGATTCTTCTATATAGATCTTTATATCACTGGAGGGGCCACCGGCAGGAGGAAGGAGGTCCCGATTCCTCTATATAGATCTTTATATCACTAGAGGGATCACCGGCAGGAGGAAGGAGGTCCTGATTCCTCTATATAGATCCTATCACTAGAGGGGTCACCGGCAGGAGGAAGGAGGTCCTGATTCCTCTATATAGATCCTATCACTAGAGGGGTCACCGGCAGGAGGAAGGAGGTCCTGATTCCTCTATATAGATCCTATCACTAGAGGGGTCACCGGCAGGAGGAAGGAGGTCCTGATTCCTTTATATAGATCCTATCACTAGAGGGGTCACCGGCAGGAGGAAGGAGGTCCCGATTCCTCTATATAGATCTTTATATCACTAGAGGGATCACCGGCATGAGGAAGGAGGTCCTGATTCCTCTATATAGATCTTTAGTTGGACCTCCTTTAGAATACTGTGTCCAGTTCTGAAGACTTCTCTTACAAAAAGATACTGATAAGACAGAACGAGTCGAGAGACGGGGGAACCAAATGATGAAAGGTCTGGGGGATTCAGAAGGGCATTATCTTCAATATGAAGCCAAGATGAAGAACACGAGGACATGTCCTCCAACTAGCAGGAGGAAAGTTCATCACTAGTTGTGGAAAGTATTATTTTACCAGAAGAGTAGTTGATGCTGGGAATAGACTTCCAGTAGAGGTAGTGAGTGAATTAACAGTAAGTGGATAAAAACATAGATCTATACTAAAAAAATCATGGAAACGCTTCTTCACTGATGCCTTGCTGATGCTGTAAGTGATCAGGAACAAGTATATACACCAGAAGTTGTGCCTTCACCCTGACTTTACTGGATGCATGCTTGTTGTGGCTCAGAGGAGGCCAGGCACACAGGAATACTTTAATCTTGGTGTGACTGACCACAGCCAGCACTGGGATGGACAGAATGCAGAGTTTCCCAGCACCAGCGCAATAGAAGGATGGAATATAGAACAGATATATAAAGATTCTCAGCGTGGAGGAGCTGAGGCTGAGGTTCTGGGTGCGAGGGACGTATTTCACACCCTGGGGGCAGTAGCCAGGCGCGGGAACAAGGTTGTGCAGAGTAGTGGAGTCGGGAAGCAGTTAATGTGCAGCCAGTACAGCCGGTCCCACCTCCTAATCCCAGCACTGCACACACAAGTCCCTGTCCGCTATAAGACACAAAGGAGCTTATTGACAAGGAATTTCATTAGAGCGCGGCCTGCGCCATACAGCCTGGCGGATTAACCCTGTGCGCTGCGCCGCTGATCCGCCAGGACTCCGCACATGGAGGAGGAAGCCGGGGCCTGGCCTGCTTTGTCAGGGATGGTGTGAAATCTATCTATCTATCGATCTATCGATCTATCTATCTATCGATCTATCGATCTATCTATCTATCTATCTATTATCTATCTATCTATCTATCTATCTATCTATCTATCTATCTATCTATTATCTATCATCTATCTATCTATCTATCTATCTATCTATTATCTATCATCTATCTATCTATTATCTATCTATCTATCTATCTATCTATCTATCTATTATCTATCTATCTATCTATCTATCTATCTATCTATTATCTATCTATCTATCTATCTATTATCTATCTATCTATTATCTATCTATTATCTATTATCTATCTATTATCTATCTATCTATCTATCTATCTATCTATCTATCTATCTATCTATCTATCTATTATCTATTATCTATCTATTATCTATCTATCTATCTATCTATCTATCTATCTATCTATCTATCTATCTATTATCTATCTATTATCTATCTATCTATTATCTATCTATTATCTATTATCTATCTATTATCTATCTATCTATCTATCTATCTATCTATCTATTATCTATTATCTATCTATTATCTATCTATCTATTATCTATCTATCTATCTATCTATCTATCTATCTATTATCTATCTATCTATCTATTATCTATCTATCTATCTATCTATCTATCTATCTATTATCTATCTATCTATCTATTATCTATCTATCTATCTATCTATCTATCTATCTATTATCTATCTATCTATCTATCTATCTATTATCTATCTATCTATCTATCTATCTATCTATCTATTATCTATCTATCTATTATCTATCTATCTATCTATCTATCTATCTATCTATTATCTATCTATTATCTATCTATCTATCTATCTATCTATCTATCTATCTATTATCTATCTATCTATCTATCTATCTATCTATCTATCTATCTATCTATTATCTATCTATCTATCTATCTATCTATCTATCTATCTATCTATTATCTATCTATCTATCTATCTATCTATCTATCTATCTATTTATTTATCTATTATCTATCTATCTATCTATCTATCTATCTATTATCTATCTATCTATCTATCTATCTATCTATCTATCTATCTATCTATCTATCTATTATCTATCTATCATCTATCTATCTATTATCTATCTATCTATCTATCTATCTATCTATCTATTATCTATCTATCTATCTATCTATCTATCTATCTATCTATCTATCTATCTATTATCTATCTATCTATCTATCTATCTATCTATCTATCTATCTATCTATCTATTAATCTATCTATCTATCTATCTATCTATCTATCTATTATCTATCTATTATCTATCTATCTATCTATCTATCTATCTATCTATCTATCTATCTATCATTATATTATCTATTATCTATCTATCTATCTATCTATCTATCTATCTATCTATCTATCTATCTATCTATCTATCTATCTATCTATCTATCTATCTCAATTATATGGGCTGCACAGTGGCTAAATGGTTAGCACTTCTGCCTGGCAGTACTAGAGTGATTGGTTCAAATCCTGACCATGGCACCACCTGCCTGGAGTTTGCATGTTGTGCCTGTGTGGGTTTCTTCCGGGTACTCAAGTTTCCTCCCACACGCCAAAGACATGCTGGTAGGTGGATTGGCCCTAGTATGTGAATGTAAGTTAGGGACCTTAGATTGTACCCCCTTTGAGGGTCAGGGACTGATGTGAATGTACAATATAAAATAAAAAATAAATCTGTATGCAGGCCTGTACAGAACACTGTGTGTGGTGTCCTCATACACATCAGGGATAGGACTATTTTGGAACAGTTTTCCTTTGTTCCTGAAAATCAGGAGATATCTAATATATCTATTAATATATAGACAGCCTTCTGTAGGATTGTTACATTGTATCTTTTGTTACATAGACACCTGTATTTCCTGCGCTCCTCGGCTCCACCTAGTGGTTATAATGCTGTATGTTACTAATGCCCATAGCAAAAGAATTTGTTTTTGCCTAACTAGCACAGAACAAAGGTGAATGCAAACTCCTAGGATGAATGGCTAATGCATAAAGCGGCATGTCCCTCGTGTGGTGAAATAAAGTTTAGTGAAAAAAAATGTAACAAGTTTAAAAAGTTAAAGTTACACCAAAGTACTTTACTTCTAACATTCATACGTTGCGGACGCCTACACATGGAAGATGTAGATTGCAATACACGTTACTTATCGCCATGCATGGCAGAGTGAGAACAATAATTCCAGGTCCGTTATGCAGGGGTGACTCTAAACTGATGACCTGATGGGGCTTTTAGCCCAGTTTCACATACATGCAGTGCGGTACATCGCATGTGATTCACACAGGAACCGCACCGCATTCCCTGCCAATCACATGCGATGTGTGTGCGGTGCGATCGGAGTCGTACATTATGTATGGCTCAGGACCCTTTTTTTGGGTCCACACTAGAATCGGATCGCACGGGTATTCCCACCTATAGGATCCGATTCTGCACTTTGCACCGCGTTTTGTGGACCGATTTCGGGGTGTTCTTAACCACTTCCAGTCCGGACACTCTCACCCCCTTCTAGTCCGGACACTTTCACCCCCTTCCAGTCCGGACGCTTTCACCCCCTTCCAGTCCGGACACTTTCACCCCCTTCCAGTCCGGACACTTTCCCCCCCTTCCAGTCCGGACACTTTCCCCCCCCTTACAGTGCGGACACTTTCCCCCATTCCAGTCCGGACGCTTTCCCCCCCTTCCAGTCCGGACGCTTTCCCCCCCTTCCAATCCGGACACTTTCCCCCCTTTCCAGTCCGGACACTTTCCTCCCTTCCAGTCCGGACACTTTCCCCCTCTTCCAGTCCGGACACTTTCCTCCCTTCCAGTCCGGACACTTTCCCCCCCCCCTTCCAGTCCGGACACTTTCCCCCCCCCTTCCAGTCCGGACGCTTTCCCCCCCTTCCAGTCCGGACACTTTCCCCCCCTCCTTCCAGTCCGGACGCTTTCCCCCCCTTCCAGTCCGGACACTTTCCCCCCCCCCTTCCAGTCCGGACACTTTCACCCCCTTCCAGTCAGGACGCTTTCCCCCCTTCCGGTCCAGACACTTCCCCCCCTTCCAGTCCGGACACTCTCACCCCCTTCTAGTCCGGACACTTTCACCCCCTTCCAGTCCGGACGCTTTCACCCCCTTCCAGTCCGGACACTTTCCCCCCTTCCAGTCCGGACACTTTCACCCCCTTCCAGTCCGGACACTTTCATCCCCTTCCAGTCCGGACACTTTCCCCCCCTTCCAGTCGGGACACTTTCCCCCCCCCTTACAGTGCGGACACTTTCCCCCATTCCAGTCCGGACGCTTTCCCCCCCTTCCAGTCCGGACGCTTTCCCCCCCTTCCAGTCCGGACACTTTCCCCCCTTTCCAGTCCGGACACTTTCCTCCCTTCCAGTCCGGACACTTTCCCCCTCTTCCAGTCCGGACACTTTCCTCCCTTCCAGTCCAGACACTTTCCCCCCCCCTTCCAGTCCGGACACTTTCCCCCCCCCCCTTCCAGTCCGGACGCTTTCCCCCCCTTCCAGTCCGGACACTTTCCCCCCCTCCTTCCAGTCCAGACACTTTCACCCCCTTCCAGTCCGGACACTTTCCTCCCCTTCCAGTCCAGACACTTCCCCCCCTTCCAGTCCGGACACTTCCCCCCCCTTCCAGTCCGGACACTTTCACCCCCTTCCAGTCTGGACACTTTCCCCCCCTTCCAGTCCGGACACTTTCCCCCCCTTCCAGTCCGGACACTTTCACCCGACACTTTCCCCCCTTCCAGTCCGGACACTTTCCCCCCCCCTTCCAGTCCGGACACTTTCCCCCCCTTCCAGTCCGGACACTTTCCCCCCCTTCCAGTCCGGACACTTTCCCCCCTTCCAGTCCGGACACTTTCACCCCCTTCCAGTTTGGACACTTTCCCCCCCTTCCAGTCCAGACACTTTCTCCCCCTTCCAGTCCGGACACTTTCACCCCCTTCCAGTCCGGACACTTTCCCCCCCTTCCAGTCCGGACACTTTCACCCCCTTCCAGTCCAGACACTCTCCCCCCCTTCCAGTCCGGACACTTTCCCCCCCTTCCAGTCCGGACACTTTCCCCCCCTTCCAGTCCGGACACTTTCACCCCCTTCCAGTCCGGACACTTTCCTCCCCTTCCAGTCCAGACACTTCCCCCCCTTCCAGTCCGGACACTTCCCCCCCCTTCCAGTCCGGACACTTTCACCCCCTTCCAGTCCAGACACTTTCCCCCCCTTCCAGTCCGGACACTTTCTCCCCCTTCCAGTCCGGACACTTTCCCCCCCTTCCAGTCTGGACAATTTCACCCCCTTCCAGTCTGGACAATTTCACCCCCTTCCAGTCCGGACACTTTCCCCCCCTTCCAGTCCGGACACTTTCACCCGACACTTTCCCCCCTTCCAGTCCGGACACTTTCCCCCCCCCCCCTTCCAGTCCGGACACTTTCCCCCCCTTCCAGTCCGGACACTTTCCCCCCCTTCCAGTCCGGACACTTTCCCCCCTTCCAGTCCGGACACTTTCACCCCCTTCCAGTCCGGACAATTTCACCCCCTTCCAGTCCGGGCACTTTCCCCCCCTTCCAGTCCAGACACTTCCCCCCCCCCCTTCCAGTCCGGACACTTTCACCCCCTTCCAGTCCGGACACTTTCCTCCCCTTCCAGTCCAGACACTTCCCCCCCTTCCAGTCCGGACACTTCCCCCCCCTTCCAGTCCGGACACTTTCACCCCCTTCCAGTCTGGACACTTTCACCCCCTTCCAGTCCGGACACTTTCCCCCCCTTCCAGTCCGGACACTTTCACCCGACACTTTCCCCCCTTCCAGTCCGGACACTTTCCCCCCCCCCTTCCAGTCCGGACACTTTCCCCCCCTTCCAGTCCGGACACTTTCCCCCCCTTCCAGTCCGGACACTTTCCCCCCTTCCAGTCCGGACACTTTCACCCCCTTCCAGTCCGGACACTTTCCCCCCCTTCCAGTCCGGACACTTTCTCCCCCTTCCAGTCCGGACACTTTCCCCCCCTTCCAGTCTGGACAATTTCACCCCCTTCCAGTCCGGGCACTTTCCCCCCCTTCCAGTCCGGACACTTTCCCCCCCCCTTCCAGTCCGGACACTTTCACCCCCTTCCAGTCCGGACACTTTCCTCCCTTTCCAGTCCAGACACTTCCCCCCCTTCCAGTCCGGACACTTCCCCCCCTTCCAGTCCGGACACTTTCACCCCCTTCCAGTCTGGACACTTTCACCCCCTTCCAGTCCGGACACTTTCCCCCCCTTCCAGTCCGGACACTTTCACCCCCTTCCAGTCTGGACACTTTCACCCCCTTCCAGTCCGGACACTTTCCCCCCCCCCTTCCAGTCCGGACACTTTCACCCCCTTCCAGTCTGGACACTTTCACCCCCTTCCAGTCTGGACACTTTCACCCCCTTCCAGTCCGGACACTTTCCCCCCCTTCCAGTCCGGACACTTTCACCCGACACTTTCCCCCCTTCCAGTCCGGACACTTTCCCCCCCCCTTCCAGTCCAGACACTTTCCCCCCCTTCCAGTCCAGACACTTTCCCCCCTTTCCAGTCCGGACACTTTCCCCCCTTCCAGTCCGGACACTTTCACCCCCTTCCAGTCCGGACACTTTCCCCCCCTTCCAGTCCGGACACTTTCTCCCCCTTCCAGTCCGGACACTTTCACCCCCTTCCAGTCCGGACACTTTCTCCCCCTTCCAGTCCGGACACTTTCTCCCCCTTCCAGTCCGGACACTTTCTCCCCCTTCCAGTCCGGACACTTTCCCCCCCTTCCAGTCCGGACACTTTCCCCCCCCTTACAGTGCGGACACTTTCCCCCATTCCAGTCCAGACGCTTTCCCCCCCTTCCAGTCCGGACGCTTTCCCCCCCTTCCAGTCCGGACACTTCCCCCCCTTTCCAGTCCGGACACTTTCCTCCCTTCCAGTCCGGACACTTTCCCCCTCTTCCAGTCCGGACACTTTCCTCCCTTCCAGTCCGGACACTTCCCCCCCCCTTCCAGTCCGGACGCTTTCCCCCCCTTCCAGTCCGGACGCTTTCCCCCCCTTCCAGTCCGGACACTTTCCCCCCTCCTTCCAGTCCGGACGCTTTCCCCCCCTTCCAGTCCGGACACTTTCTCCCCCTTCCAGTCCGGACACTTTCACCCCCTTCCAGTCCGGACACTTTCTCCCCCTTCCAGTCCGGACACTTTCCCCCCCTTCCAGTCCCGGACACTTTCCCCCCCCTTACAGTGCGGACACTTTCCCCCATTCCAGTCCAGACGCTTTCCCCCACTTCCAGTCCGGACGCTTTCCCCCTTCCAGTCCGGACACTTTCCCCCCTTTCCAGTCCGGACACTTTCCTCCCTTCCAGTCCGGACACTTTCCCCCTCTTCCAGTCCGGACACTTTCCTCCCTTCCAGTCCGGACACTTCCCCCCCCCTTCCAGTCCGGACGCTTTCCCCCCTTCCAGTCCGGACGCTTTCCCCCCCTTCCAGTCCGGACACTTTCCCCCCCTCCTTCCAGTCCGGACGCTTTCCCCCCCTTCCAGTCCGGACACTTTCCTCCCCTTCCAGTCCAGACACTTCCCCCCCTTCCAGTCCGGACACTTCCCCCCCTTCCAGTCCGGACACTTTCACCCCCTTCCAGTCTGGACACTTTCACCCCCTTCCAGTCCGGACACTTTCCCCCCCTTCCAGTCCGGACACTTTCACCCGACACTTTCCCCCCTTCCAGTCCAGACACTTCCCCCCCCCTTCCAGTCCGAACACTTTCCCCCCCTTCCAGTCCGGACACTTTCCCCCCCTTCCAGTCCGGACACTTTCCCCCCTTCCAGTCCGGACACTTTCCCCCCCTTCCAGTCCGGGACACTTTCTCCCCCTTCCAGTCCGGACACTTTCCCCCCCTTCCAGTCTGGACAATTTCACCCCCTTCCAGTCCGGACACTTTCCCCCCCTTCCAGTCCGGACACTTTCACCCGACACTTTCCCCCCTTCCAGTCCGGACACTTTCCCCCCCCCTTCCAGTCCGGACACTTTCCCCCCTTCCAGTCCGGACACTTTCACCCCCTTCCAGTCCAGACAATTTCACCCCCTTCCAGTCCGGGCACTTTCCCCCCCTTCCAGTCCGGACACTTTCCCCCCCCCCCTTCCAGTCCGGACACTTTCACCCCCTTCCAGTCCGGACACTTTCCTCCCCTTCCAGTCCGGACACTTCCCCCCCTTCCAGTCCGGACACTTCCCCCCCCTTCCAGTCCGGACACTTTCACCCCCTTCCAGTCTGGACACTTTCACCCCCTTCCAGTCCGGACACTTTCCCCCCCTTCCAGTCCGGACACTTTCACCCGACACTTTCCCCCCTTCCAGTCCGGACACTTCCCCCCCCCTTCCAGTCCGGACACTTTCCCCCCCTTCCAGTCCGGACACTTTCCCCCCCTTCCAGTCCGGACACTTTCCTCCCTTCCAGTCCGGACACTTTCACCCCCTTCCAGTCCGGACACTTTCCCCCCTTTCCAGTCCGGACACTTTCTCCCCCTTCCAGTCCGGACACTTTCCCCCCCTTCCAGTCTGGACAATTTCACCCCCTTCCAGTCCGGGCACTTTCCCCCCCTTCCAGTCCGGACACTTTCCCCCCCCTTCCAGTCCGGACACTTTCACCCCCTTCCAGTCCGGACACTTTCCTCCCCTTCCAGTCCAGACACTTCCCCCCCTTCCAGTCCGGACACTTCCCCCCCCTTCCAGTCCGGACACTTTCACCCCCTTCCAGTCTGGACACTTTCACCCCCTTCCAGTCCGGACACTTTCCCCCCCTTCCAGTCCGGACACTTTCACCCCCTTCCAGTCTGGACACTTTCACCCCCTTCCAGTCCGGACACTTTCCCCCCCTTCCAGTCCGGACACTTTCACCCCCTTCCAGTCCGGACACTTTCACCCCCTTCCAGTCCGGACACTTTCCCCCCTTCCAGTCCGGACACTTTCACCCGACACTTTCCCCCTTCCAGTCCGGACACTTTCCCCCCCCCCTTCCAGTCCGGACACTTTCCCCCCCCCTTCCAGTCCAGACACTTTCCCCCCTTTCCAGTCCGGACACTTTCCCCCCTTCCAGTCCGGACACTTTCACCCCCTTCCAGTCCGGACACTTTCCCCCCCTTCCAGTCCGGACACTTTCTCCCCCTTCCAGTCGGGACACTTTCACCCCCTTCCAGTCCGGACACTTTCTCCCCCTTCCAGTCCGGACACTTTCTCCCCCTTCCAGTCCGGACACTTTCTCCCCCTTCCAGTCCGGACACTTTCCCCCCCTTCCAGTCCGGACACTTTCACCCCTTCCAGTCTGGACACTTTTCACCCCCTTCCAGTCCGGACACTTTCCCCCCTTCCAGTCCGGACACTTTCACCCCCTTCCAGTCCGGACACTTTCACCCCCTTCCAGTCCGGACACTTTCCCCCCCTTCCAGTCCGGACACTTTCACCCGACACTTTCCCCCCTTCCAGTCCGGACACTTTCCCCCCCCCCTTCCAGTCCGGACACTTTCCCCCCCCCCCCTTCCAGTCCAGACACTTTCCCCCCTTTCCAGTCCGGACACTTTCCCCCCTTCCAGTCCGGACACTTTCACCCCCTTCCAGTCCGGACACTTTCCCCCCCTTCCAGTCCGGACACTTTCTCCCCCTTCCAGTCCGGACACTTTCACCCCCTTCCAGTCCGGACACTTTCTCCCCCTTCCAGGTCCGGACACTTTCTCCCCCCTTCCAGTCCGGACACTTTCTCCCCCTTCCAGTCCGGACACTTTCCCCCCTTCCAGTCCGGACACTTTCCCCCCCCTTACAGTGCGGACACTTTCCCCCATTCCAGTCCAGACGCTTTCCCCCCCTTCCAGTCCGGACGCTTTCCCCCCTTTCCAGTCCGGACACTTTCCCCCTTTCCAGTCCGGACACTTTCCTCCCTTCCAGTCCGGACACTTTCCCCCTCTTCCAGTCCGGACACTTTCCTCCCTTCCAGTCCGGACACTTCCCCCCCTTCCAGTCCGGACACTTCCCCCCCTTCCAGTCCGGACGCTTCCCCCCCTTCCAGTCCGGACACTTTCCCCCCCTCCTTCCAGTCCGGACGCTTTCCCCCCCCTTCCAGTCCGGACACTTCCCCCCCCCCTTCCAGTCCGGACACTTTCACCCCCTTCCAGTCCGGACACTTTCCTCCCCTTCCAGTCCAGACACTTCCCCCCCTTCCAGTCCGGACACTTCCCCCCCCTTCCAGTCCGGACACTTTCACCCCTTCCAGTCCGGACACTTTCACCCCCTTCCAGTCAGGACACTTTCCTCCCCTTCCAGTCCAGACACTTCCCCCCTTCCAGTCCGGACACTTCCCCCCCCTTCCAGTCCGGACACTTTCACCCCCTTCCAGTCTGGACACTTTCACCCCCTTCCAGTCCGGACACTTTCCCCCCTTCCAGTCCGGACACTTTCACCCGACACTTTCCCCCTTCCAGTCCGGACACTTTCCCCCCCCCCTTCCAGTCCGGACACTTTCCCCCCCTTCCAGTCCGGACACTTTCCCCCCTTCCAGTCCGGACACTTTCCCCCCTTCCAGTCCGGACACTTTCCCCCCTTTCCAGTCCGGACACTTTCCTCCCTTCCAGTCCGGACACTTTCCCCCTCTTCCAGTCCGGACACTTTCCTCCCTTCCAGTCCGGACACTTCCCCCCCTTCCAGTCCGGACACTTTCCCCCCCTTCCAGTCCGGACGCTTTCCCCCCCCTTCCAGTCCGGACACTTTCCCCCCCTCCTTCCCAGTCCGGACGCTTTCCCCCCCTTCCAGTCCGGGACACTTCCCCCCCCCCTTCCAGTCCGGACACTTTCACCCCCTTCCAGTCCGGACACTTTCCTCCCCTTCCAGTCCAGACACTTCCCCCCTTCCAGTCCGGACACTTCCCCCCCCTTCCAGTCCGGACACTTTCACCCCCCTTCCAGTCCGGACACTTTCACCCCCTTCCAGTCCGGACACTTTCCTCCCCTTCCAGTCCAGACACTTTCCTCCCCTTCCAGTCCAGACACTTCCCCCCCTTCCAGTCCGGACACTTCCCCCCCTTCCAGTCCGGACACTTTCACCCCCTTCCAGTCCGGACACTTTCACCCCCTTCTAGTCCGGACACTTTCCTCCCCTTCCAGTCCAGACACTTCCCCCCCTTCCAGTCCGGACACTTCCCCCCCCTTCCAGTCCGGACACTTTCACCCCCTTCCAGTCTGGACACTTTCACCCCCTTCCAGTCCGGACACTTTCCCCCCTTCCAGTCCGGACACTTTCACCCGACACTTTCCCCCCTTCCAGTCCGGACACTTTCCCCCCCCCCTTCCAGTCCGGACACTTTCCCCCCCTTCCAGTCCGGACACTTTCCCCCCCTTCCAGTCCGGACACTTTCCCCCCTTCCAGTCCGGACACTTTCACCCCCTTCCAGTCCGGACACTTTCCCCCCCTTCCAGTCCGGACACTTTCTCCCCCTTCCAGTCCGGACACTTTCCCCCCCTTCCAGTCTGGGACAATTTCACCCCCTTCCAGTCCGGGCACTTTCCCCCCCTTCCAGTCCGGACACTTTCCCCCCCCCCCTTCCAGTCCGGACACTTTCACCCCCTTCCAGTCCCGGACACTTTCCTCCCCTTCCAGTCCAGACACTTCCCCCCTTCCAGTCCGGACACTTCCCCCCCCTTCCAGTCCGGACACTTTCACCCCCTTCCAGTCTGGACACTTTCACCCCCTTCCAGTCCGGACACTTTCCCCCCCTTCCAGTCCGGACACTTTCACCGACACTTTCCCCCCTTCCAGTCCAGACACTCCCCCCCCCCTTCCAGTCCGGACACTTTCCCCCCCTTCCAGTCCGGACACTTTCCCCCCTTTCCAGTCCGGACACTTTCCCCCCTTCCAGTCCGGACACTTTCACCCCCTTCCAGTCCGGACACTTTCCCCCCCTTCCAGTCCGGACACTTTCTCCCACTTCCAGTCCGGACACTTTCCCCCCCTTCCAGTCCGGACACTTTCACCCCTTCCAGTCCGGACACTTTCCCCCCTTCCAGTCCGGACACTTTCACCTCCTTCCAGTCCGGACACTTTCACCCCCTTCCAGTCCGAACACTTTCACCCCCTTCCAGTCCGGACACTTTCCCCCCCCTTTCTAGTCCGGACACTTTCACCCCCTTCCAGTCCGGACACTTTCCCCCCCTTCCAGTCCGGACACTTTCCCCCCTTCCAGTCCGGACACTTTCACCCCCTTCCAGTCCGGACACTTTCCCCCCCTTCCAGTCCGGACACTTTCACCCCCTTCCAGTCCGGACACTTTCCCCCCTTCCAGTCCGGACACTTTCACCCCCTTCCAGTCCGGACACTTTCCCCTCCTTCCAGTCCGGACACTTTCACCCCCTTCCAGTCCGAACACTTTCACCCCCTTCCAGTCCGGACACTTTCCCCCCCTTTCTAGTCCGGACACTTTCACCCCCTTCCAGTCCGGACACTTTCCCCCCTTCCAGTCCGGACACTTTCCCCCCTTCCAGTCCGGACACTTTCACCCCTTCCAGTCCGGACACTTTCCCCCCTTCCAGTCCGGACACTTTCACCCCCTTCCAGTCCAGACACTCCCCCCCCCCCCCCCCCCCAGGCCAATTTTCAGCTTTCAGCGCTATCACACTTTGAATGACAATTGCAACATGCAAC